>NC_088409.1:48525497-48825497 GCF_034236695.1 Oncorhynchus nerka | reverse complement strand
TGTGTGTGTGTGTGTGTGGGGGCGGGCGGGCGGGCGGGCGGGCGGGGGGGGCAGTGTCTTAATTATTCCCATAGTGGGAGCTTGCTACTCTCCTACATGGAAAACTGCATGACTGCTTTACTTGAGAGACCCCAGCCACTGACTTGACACCCATAGACACCTAATTAGAACAGCAAGGAAATGTGCAGAGGTTTTCTAGCTCCTTCTACTCAGAAACATAATTTGCTTGTTTTGAAGTGCTTAACATGTGTGTAAAAAAAAATTCACAAGGAGAGAATTAGTGGATGTGAGTGAAACCTTTGAAAACATAAAATGGTCAAATGTAAAGACATGGACCACCTTTTAGGTTACTATGGTTCAGTGGTTTCTTTCAACCTGAAAATGCATTTCAAGACTATTTATTTCCAATTAGTATATTATGTAATTTAATATGTGTATGTATATATATATATATATATATGTGTGTGTGTGTGTGTGTGTGTGTGTGTGTGTGTGTAAGTCACAATAATAATAGAACTTTAAATATTAACATCAAATTTAACTCAATAAAAAAAAAAGATAGTTAATTGTATGATGATTTGCGAAAGAAAATAAATCAAACAGATCCACTACAAATGCTTTTTCACCCAGTAGCAGGGAGTGAAGATATTAAAGTAGTATTCCCACACAAACCTTAGTGCATTCAAAATGCCATCCCAGGGAGTCATGTTTATATTGTGTGTGTGTGTGTGTGTGTGTGTGTGTGTGTGTGTGTGTGTGTGTGTGTGTGTGTGTGTGTGTGTGTTGTGTGTGTTTGTGAGAGAGCGATACTAGGGTATTGTAGGTGCTTATGTGTGAGCTTGTTTGCTTGTGAGGGCAAAGGAACGAACACAGGTGAAATGAAAATCAAAGCAAAACCAAACATGGCACTTCTCCAGGGATCCACTCAGCCACAAGTCAACTAATGGGAGGAACATACTAGGACACATGCGGTCTTGATGCTTGCATTTAAGGGTTACATTTGGACAAGTATGGAGTCTGGTTCGGGTGGCATTTTTTTTGTTCAAATGTATTTTCTAAATGTCAGAACATACATATGACCGTCTTCCATCCCCAATATAAAAAAAATGTGTCCTCCTTTTTACTAGTTAGACAAAAGTTGTGGCCATGGCCAAAATAGGCTGTGGATGAGGGTGTACTATACAGGTGTTCCTGGAACACACACACCAACAACATGAATATCAACTACGTACCTTCCCCTTTCCATAAATGATCCCTCTTTTCTCTCCAAATCAATCCAAACGTTTTACATTTCACAGACTACAGTGGTTCGTTCAACACGCAGAAAACATTGAGAGAACCTATGTTGCTCTGTGCTTCAGTTCATTTCGAAGGGCACGACATCGCCGACCTCTGTCACGGGCCTTCGTGACGCCTACGTGTCAGCTTAATGAGTCACGAATGAAATAATTCAGCACTCTTCCTGTAATTTCTGGCCAACGGGATGACTACACTACACCATCAGGGTCCGGTGTCTTTAACTTAATTAATAATCAACAGAAAGGCTTTTGGAAAGGCTATTAGCTCGTCCCCAGGAACACGCTGGGGGCAGAGTGACGCCAGTGGCAGGCATGATTTGATTTCTTCCTGTATGGTGTGACACAATGGCATAAATTAAGATATACAAAATTAAGTTAACGATATGACAACAAACATGACGTGCAGTGGAAGCCAGGCATGAAAGAATTGCGCCAAGTTCATACATTATTTTTCATAAATTGTGTCTTTAGTGCTGTACATATTTTTTTTGGTGTGGTATAGGACACACAGCTTCCATTTGCACAAATGTACCTACGTATACATTTTGTGAAATAACTTCACACGACACCAATACAAAACTATGAAAAGAGCAATGCCACGTGATTGAAGGCCGAAATCCCCTTAGCCGATCAACGGACACAGGGGCTCATTTCCATAATTTAGGGTGAAAGGTCAATGTTCTCAATGAGTAGGCATTGTTATAAACCGACTTAGTTATTAGCATTTATTATAGCAGTTAATGTCAGTCTCTCATTTCATTCATACAATTTGCTTCGCAAGTGAGTGCCTTTGTTGGCCTATGCCCAAACACACAACATAAATGTTGATGAATAGTGATTTGAGTATTTTAATATCTGTTATCTAGATCTAAGAATTTTGTAGATTTTTTTTGCATGTTCAAGATGAATCTAAAATGAATCTATTGAGAATTCTCCATATAGTGAGATTACTGTAAGTCATTGAATTTGAAGGAAAATGATTTTAAGATGTGGATATCACACACTGGTACATTTCATTGCATTCCAACAGCATTAAGTTGTAGCGCCTATTCTGGCCATGTCCTTCTGTTCAGAACAATTATATGAACAGGAATCAGAAATTGAGGTATCACTACTTTTCAACAATCCCTTTCTTTGCCACAATGTGTTGGTCTACATAGATGTGTCATAGAAACACAACACCACATTAATTTATTTATTTAATTTACTTTGTGAACTGATTGAAGTCATATGTGTATCATCCATATCCCTATTGCTAAAATAAAAGCAGTAGTATAATGCCAATTTTCAATATATATATTTGTTTTGGTTAGTAGGCCTACAATCTGAAATGTACAGTTTGTTACATAGGAATATCATTTCATGATTACATTTGTGAAGGGTATCGCTGTCTTATTGAGAGAACTAAGAGACTTCTTTCTGGAAAGATAAGCATTTGATTTTGGGGTTGATTTTCTCATTCTGGTGCAAATCTTTGCAAATAAAACACATGTGGTAAATGAAACGTAGATTTTTAGAGATACAAATGAACTGTACTTTTCAAGCGGAAGTATAATACACATAAGACGTAGGTTGTTCTTTAGGCTCTATGCGGCTGAGGCTAGATCTTGTTTAGTGTGTGTGTGTGGGGGGGTGTATTGATTTTCTTATAGCATGAGAAAGGAAGGTATTACAAAATCCAATGCGGTTTTCATTTCTTTAAGAGTCTTCCTTTACTCAAATGCAAATATGAAGCTCAACACAATCAATAGGGGGATTGTAAGACTTTGAATCATTGTATCCACTATCTTGCTCGGCAATCTTCGGCATGCTAACTGAAACGGCTAATCTGATCGCTAATATCAAACGAGGTATTCATGCTCTCTACTGATTCTGTGAAAGCCACTGAGCAATGCATTTAGCAAATTATTGAGCAAATTACAAACTCTCCGTTCTTAAAGGTCCAATGCAGCCGTTTTTTATATTAATATCAAATCATTTCTGGGTAACAATGAAGTACCTTACTGTGATTGTTTTCAATTAAAATGGTCAAAAAGACACTCAAATAGATTCTTAGCAAAGAGCAATTTTCCAAGCAAGAATTGTTCTAGGATGGTCTGAGTGGGGAGGGGAAAACAACTGAAAACTAACTGTTATTGGCAGAGAGGTTAGGAACTCTCTTTCTTATTGGTCTTAATCTCCAAATCTCCATCCCACCAAAACAGCCTGAAATTTCAGGTGGTCTTTTCAAAACAGCTCTTACACTAAAATGGCATTATCATAATTTTCTAAATGTCACAGTATTATTCCAACCAATAAATATAAAATCATGTTTTTGACTGCACTGGGCCTTTAACAATTTCCAGATTCACTAACAGCAGGGCAAACACACACGCCACCCCTTCACCCCAGTCATACATGCAAACACCCGCACGCACGTGCACACACACACACTTGCAATTCATATAAACTCAACAATTATGCAAAATAAATAAAAAGCACCTAAAAGGTTTGAAAATATTTTTGTTTATTATACAAGTCACAAAAGCTTTTTACTCACGAAATTACATTATCTAATTTAAATGCTTCTCCTTTAGCTAAACAAACACTGTTTCTTATGATATCACATGCTTGATGACATGATAGCATCGCCTGAACCCTCTACCGAGCACTTCCACTTAGGTCCGAGTTTAGCCTTAATCTCACATCCCCGGACTCGCCAACTCCTCTTCCCCTTTAAAAAGCATTTTTTTCTCAAGCATTTAGGAGAGCTTAGGATCTTTAAAAGAGAGATGAATCGCTATAGATCCAGCCCAAGCTGTGAGAGAGGGGGGTGAGGAGGAGGGCAAATAAGGATGCCTGCTGGGTTTAAGAATGTTGGAATTCCTGTACGATTTACTTTTTTCCATTGCATTATTTTGCATTATTTTTCTCACTATCCCCCCCCCCCCATTTCCCTGTTACTTTTACATTCCGTCTACCCTATTTATTTTGTACTACAACTGTCCCATCAAGGTGGCTAGGGAGCAGAGGACATTACCAAAATGCCACCCCTCCATAACACACACAGCTGTGACTATCCCTGCTGCCTCCTTCCAAGACAGAGCCGGTGGTGATGTATGTATGCCACGTCTCAAACAGCTCCTCTCTCGGATCTTCCCACCAGCACCGTCACACACATCCCCATCCGCACCTGCAGAGCAGTCCCCCACCAAGCAGAGCTCTCTATTTCACAGGCCTGGCCCTCACGCAGAGTGGTACAGTAATATCCTATCCTCTCTAACAGAGGGGCCTTTGTCACTGCATGCAGATGTGGCCCTAGCCCAAACATTAACGATTTGTTTGTGTAAGCGCATGCAATACATTATTCAATGACGGCGCTCTCTCCGGATGATTGTTTGTCACATGATGTTGCCGAGTTCCTCTTCGTCAAGGGGAATTATATTTATTGTGTGTTTTTTAAGTGCTAGGGGTTGTAATTAAAAGACAGCCATATTGGGGTTCCATCTTCTTGGAAACATATTTGGCATGGCAGTGTGGGTGGTCCAGAAGCTTCTGCCGAAATGGTGAGAGAGGATTAAAACAAAAGCCAAACAAAGCCTCGCTGAAGGGGAAGTGCGGATACAGCCCGTGTTGTCACTGCTTTCAGGACGTTCCCTCACTATATATCATCTTTCCTTTATCCCTTTCAATATGTTTTCCCTCTCTCGGTTCGCTCGTTCATTTGCAAATGTTTAAGTGTTAGCAGACACCCTAACACTGTCACTTAAAGAGGTTTGACATTATGAATGGTTGGAGAGGATTCACTTTAAATAGTTGTATTTTCAGTTGAAAATTGTGTGTGTGTGTGTGTGTGTGTGTGTGTGTGTGTGTGTGTGTGTGTGTGTGTGTGTGTGTGTGTGTGTGTGTGTGCTCCCTCACCCCTGGGGAAAGAGCTCTAAAGGGACTAGATGCAGAGGTAGCAGCATTGAGATGAAAGCCTGTCACTGTCTAGGACAGGGGTAAGCCGCGCTGCCAAGGTCAATGGGACAGATGTTCTAATTGTATTATGAGCTTGACATCGAGCCGCAGCCCCCTGGCAGGGCGAGGTAGGCAAAGGTTAAGTCAGCGAGCTCTATCAAAGCACTTCTAACCAGCCAACTTCAGGGCAAGTGGCTGGGAGGCCTGGGAGGGGGGGGCAGGCCAGGCCAGGCCAGACCAGACAGAGGCTTGTTGGCACTGCATGCGATCCTACCTTTTCAGGGCCACCACACAATAGGGCCCTAAAGTGCTACACTGGAAAACCATGTAAACTCCCCACAAAAGCCCTAAGCACAAAAAAGGTCAAATCGAGGCGGGATTTAAATAACTGATAAATCCCAATTGGACACAGGCAGGAGGTGTTAACGCAGGCGAAAGCAACAGCATCATATCTGAATTGCAGAACCAGGAACCCATAAAGATATGACATAAAAATAGATAACTGGATTCATCCAATAACCTTTAGAAAAACATCTGCTATGGTGTTGTTTTTATTCCATAGGTATAGCATCTCTTTGCTGTAAGCCTATGTTCCCTTGCTGTGTTGTGACTGAGAGGTTACACACAATCAGCCAAGTCAGCGACTAACAGAATGGACGTTAAGTCCTAACAGTGTACTGAAAGAGGATTGGACCCTCTGAATTCCTTTGTCCAAAAATACCCCCATTTCAACTTCAGGCACGGTAATCAATAGTGTTGTCAGTAGCTGTACAACGGCAACACGTAAACTGATCACAGTTACGTCATAAAGTGGCATGGTTACTTTAGGTCGTGTCGGCAGAAATGCTGCATTGTAGGGTATCTTATCGAATGGTCTATCACTGTCTTTTGTCCAAAGCTTGAGAAGGCTTCTCTCAGTGAAGCACAGTCTGTCCTGACAACAAGCAAGTCAGTGCATTATTCCAACAAGAGAAAGGATCGTCCATAGCAATCGACTTCAACCTAAAATGTTAAGCAGTATGGCGTCGGTAGTTCTCACACAGCAATCATGTATGGCGTGTGGTCTGTGTGTGTACATGTGTGTGTGCATCTCTGCACACACGTGTCTATGAGTGAGGGTAGCGGTGTCTGCAGCCAGGTCACCCTTGATACAAGTCAGTATTGAAATTTGCCGTTCGAGAGACATGGACGAATGTCTAATTCTGACGTGAGAGTCTGAGAGCTGGTAGCAGTGTGATCCACAGACTATGTTCATCTTCATCTCTTTTCAAAAGTAAAGACTCACACGACAGAAGGGGAGAGGCGTTCCACTCAAATCTATTTGCCCTAAGAGGAAAATATCCAAGCCAACATCACTGAAGAGAGCTTTCTCATTGACACAGCTGTTTGATATGAGAGAAGGATATGTGACTTCTTCTTGAACAGGCCTATGACAGTAGTCTCTTGAGTATGTGTCACATCGAGTAGTTCTTTTCTCTTCTTATTGAATTTATTGGAAAGACTGATTTCCTTCCTCCTCCTACTCGCGTAAGCCTCCCTTATAGTTAACGAGGATCATGTTTAAATGAATGTTTTCCTTTATAAGGTTATTATTACCCTCTAAAACACAATAGATGGAATATGACAATCAGAACCGCGCTGTTTTCAGCATATATGCCTGTAATCAATAGATGGCATATGACAATCAGAACCGCGCTGTTTTCAGCATATATGCCTGTAATCAATAGATGGCATATGACAATCAGAACCGCGCTGTTTTCAGCATATATGCCTGTAATCAATAGATGCCATTTTACTGTCCCTGGTTCTTGACAAACACAAGAGAATGTATTACTAACCTGATATACAGATTATACTTTAATGCTGGCTTAACTCTTGCAATTCATTGCTATAATAAACCAACAAGTGAGGCAAGTGTGATGTATTGTCCAATCAGCTTAGCTAGCTACATTACATTTTTGTGACACTGACTGCCCTATTCATGTGTAACACATGGTATGGTATGATAAGACAATGCATAAATAAATGAATCACAACCCATGCTCAGCATTGTGACTCGATCACCCTAAAATGTTCATATGGAAAGAGGACTGTTATTTGTCCCTAGGGATGACATCACACTTTTTCTATTTTACAGGATCAGTACAATGGCTGCTGTATGTGCTGGTCAGCGATGGCTCAAGATAATGACAGTTATTTTTCGAGAATACCACGTAAGCTGTATGGATAGTCAATAAGAAATGCTGACTAACACATTACACTCTTCCTCGATCTAATAGAAAGAGGGGAAATAATATGTTGGTAATTTCAGAATTCTGTTAAAATGACTAGAAAATTCCTTTGGATTGCGTTAGAAATGTTGGACTCACCCATGGGCACTAAGTGGACAAACACTATTTCAGCACAAGAAGAGAAACAAAGAGGTATTATAAATTATCAAATGAATTAGACCTATTGCATTCAACTTAAATATATTTATATTATTTTTTAAGTTATATAGGAACTTTTGCACGCTGCAGATACTTACATTGTTTTACAAATAATTATGTAGCTAGATCACGATTCCTGAAATGTAAAATAAATAACAAAACAAACAATGTAAGTAAAATATTGAATGAATCTTTACTGAATAATGAATCATAGACAATTACACATTTATGAATTTACATGTGCATTAGACTACATTATAGACAAATCACGGGAGCCTGACGTAAAACGCTGTCGAAGATTTGTATTCGATAAAGGTTTGTTCAACATTAATATATGGAGGAGCAATTATTATTTAAAAAAATGTCCGGATAGGCTATAAAAAACAAACTGACATGCATTTTCGTTGTGTGTGCGCTTTGGGTGAAGATTTCACTTTAGTTTTCTAATTCAACGCTTTTACACTCTTCAAGCGCATGCAGCACAGATTACTAGAAAAGAGTGACCCCTTTCACACGGCTAACCCTGTCAACTGATCGTGTAGACATCGGGAGCAATAGGAAACAAGCCAAGTGTGATACATTTATGTGAGGGAGTAAACAAAAACATTTCCATGACAAAACATGCTATACACTTAAACTATCGCAAAATATGCAACCCGCTCCGTTGAATGCCAGGATAGGCATCGACACTGGAAAATAACCTACAGTATGCCGACATAAATACATCAAAACGACTTTGTATTGTCCTCTTTTAGGAAGAAAATGTGATACAATGTATTGATGTAAATACTTTCTCAAATTCTGAAGGCATAAATATGATGTGCAGCGTGGTATGTTCAACATAATTACATTGCTTGCTATTTTAAATGTTTACATCGTGTGTGCGTGTGTGTGTGTCTCTCTCTCTCTCTCTGTGTGTGTGTGTGTGTGTGTGTGTGTGTGTGTGTGTCTCAGGGAGAGCGCGAGACATAGATCCACACAAACTGATGAGGTTGCATTTGAAGAAAACACATTTTTGATCAATATAATACTTGAACGCATATTAAAATAGATTCAAACTGTATAGTTTCTTGATACGAAAACTATCAGTGTCTTATGAACCATACTCTGAAACTGATAGCTCACTTGCACTCGTATAACTTAGTAGGAAATGTATTTGCATGTAAAAACTAAGACACGTATAAAATTGTGTTGTGGGTGTTATCGAATTAACACTGTTAAATGCCAATTTGAGGCCATTGCATTTGCTTGTGTTATGTTGCTTTGTTAGCTAAAATCACAACCAACAAAGGTAGGCTATTAAAAGTGCCTTCAAAAGTGTTTTTGATAGTAGCTTAACGTGGTCTGAATAAAGATTGGAATGTCACCAAATGACTTATCTTGTAGTTAAACAGGTAGGCTGGTACTTGGATGAAGTAAATAAAGAGTTCCCAACCCTTTTGGAGGTTGCGTTGGGTTTCACAACATGATGAAACCGCTGGAAGCGATAAGCAGAGCTATACGCATAAGCAAAGTTTCGCAGGGACCACGACATATAGGTGTACGTACACATTCTATTTTAAGTCAAATGACCGAAATTATAAAGTTTTAAAAAACAGCCTTTTCAACACAAATGATGTCCCGGTCAAGAGCATGAACAGATGCCTGCTTGTATTCGGAGAAAACAATACAATTGTTAGACTTGGACATGCGTATAAAAAGATTGTCTCATCCGCGCATAGAAGCATGACTTACCATTTTCGGACACCACCCCGGCTATTGTGGGATCCTCGTCCGACTTGAGATGCTGTGGCTTCGCTTGCTTGCGACGGGACATGCTGCTGATACGCTGCGAGATGTTTCTGCTTTTTGCAGATACATCAGCAGCGACCGAATGAAAAAAAAATGTTCACAAATAGTCTGGTTGCAAAAAATTACGGGAATTAGCTGGTGTTGCTGTTGCGTGGATTGCGCATGTCGGTATATAATTATGATAGTGAATAATGCATGGCGATTAATGGTACTGTGTGAGGGGGATTGGCTGAAGTCCAGCGGACACACACTGGATATGGTAATGAGGGACAGACTAAGCAATTAGCTGCTTCACTCTCAGACTATCTGTCTCTCGTCTCTAGCTATCCACCTCCTCCAACAACACACAAAATCTCGCTTGTTACGCCCAGCATTCAGGGGGGTCTACGTCGCGGAAGGTCAGCTTTTCTCCTTTTCTACGGAGCTTAGATTCACCACTGCTGGAGATTCATCGATGCAATTCTTTTCTTGCGTGTATCCCATACTTCAGCCATGCTTTTAGTAGTAGTAGTATGTTCCACTTGAGTTGTGAACTTGTGATGATTTAGATGACGGAATTCGAAGAGCTTGCCTCAACGCTCATACTTTCCGTCCATCTTTTCCTCCATCTTATTTAGGCTAGATAACTTTTGTCCCACGACTGAGTACTCCCCCTGAATGTGGCTGTGTGCATCTGAAAGTGTTTTTAATGTCCCTGAAGTGGTTTAGTCTTTTTTTAAATCTTCATATAATTGACAGCATCTTCGTTCAAAGAACAACAAAAAACTCCTTGCCGGTGGACATCAGTCGCCTACACCCGCTAGAAGCGGATGGGACGGATAAAGTTTTTGAGGATGGTTGTGAGTTGTTCCCAGTGCGCCTTGATGATGCAATTCCGTTGTAAAGGGGAATTGTAAAAGTTCGGTTTGATTGCCAGTGGATAAGCAAGGAACATACTCGTTCGAATTGTCACTCAAAGTTTGTTGTGCGTCTTCTCAGAATCGGCGCGCCTTGTCGGAGTTATGAAGTATGAAATAGTTATTTGCCTCTATACGCACCTAATCGTTTGTATGATGAGCGTTTATAAAAAAAGAAAATACACCCCAACTAGCGCTGGGTGGCTAGGTGTGCTCTTCCCCCTCGTGGTGCTTTGCTCCCGGCTGCGCGTTTGTCTCGAGCTGCTCTCCAAAGTCCCCTCTCTTTTCCGCCAGTTGCTCGCCGATGACCCCGGTCCTTTCCAAAGAGCTTTAGAATTTTTTTTCTGATCAATCTACGTTCTAATATGTCGGACATGAAAGTCGTTTTCGACTTCACTTGATGGTTCGTAACAGGAGCACAACTCGGGAGGTTTGATGTAGCCGTTGCTGCCCTCGCCTTTAGCTCCGTGTGTGGGGACTGCGCTGTGTGTGAGAGAGTTAAACCTTGGGCTAGGTTCAGCCCATTGCGTTGAGCGACCGCTAGGATGTACCACACCGTTACAGTTAAAGTCAGAAGCTTCACACTAGGCTATGGATTCCACGACGGCGCGATTTGATATCATATAGCCACATGTTTCCAAATATCAAACATCGGCATCATCGGTTTGTCTAAGGTGTCGTAAATAAAAATGAATCTGAAAATGGGTCTGACTTTATGCATGTCTGATTAGATTTCGTTTCCCTGTAGCTTCTAACATGAATTTATTGCGAACGATTTGCTCTATATTTTATCATATAGGCCTAGTGTTTTTTTGTTGTGTTTTTAAATGTACATAATGTGGAAGAAAACATTGGAAACAAAAATGTTGACACTGAGAGTTCATTTGAATTTCATTGTACATTTGACACCGGTGATGCTGTGCTGGATGGAGGCCTATTTGATACACTATTAATAAAAAAACATATCCACAAAAAGCGTTTATTTGCAGCAGTCTACAATAACATGTTTGGTGTGTAACGTGTTTTAGTTCCGTTTCAGTTCGAGATAGGCTATAACAAACAATCAATAATGTATTTTCATCTGTGAAATAATATAGCGTGTTTTATTCTCTTCCTCAGTGCTCTCCCGTGTTAAATAAACATGTCCTGGCTACATTTTCTTGCAAATTGTGATTTTCATTGTAGCCTAGTAACCTACTTTGCAAGGGTGGGACTTGGGGTGATGGGGAGGGGTTCATTCAGAGGAAGGGCTGTATGAGTGACAAACACCTGTGTTGCCATATTTTGTCAATCTCTGTATGGTTTACGTCCAACATTTTTTATTCGATTTTCAAAATTCAGATTGTTTTAATCACGTAGAAAACGGTAAGTAATAATTAATTTAGTTATTTTTCATATCATAGTAGACTATCAGTTTGTTTCTCTTCCCTGATGCAGAAACGAACACGAATTAACATTTCCCCGTCGTGCATGGATGCCATTCTAACACCTGAATATGTCCTTACTGTGAAATTATATATAGCCCTTTAAATACCCCCCCCGCAAAACAACAACAACAACAACAATTACATCAATAAAAGTGCAGTTTCCGATTGTCCCTAAATCAAACAGCTGCCTATCAGCCAAATGCAAATTATCTGATCATGTGATAATATCTTAACATATGTCAGTTAACCTAAGAATTAAGATTATAAGTGACATTCTTAGGTTATCGTTTAATTTCCTATAGTGCACCTTGTTAGGGGATCCTCTGGGTTTGCTTTCAAGATAGGCCTACCGCTGAGTTTTCCATTGCATTGGGTCTTTTCCCTGTGTCTAACATGTAGTGCGATACATTTTCATTGACAACAAGGTCATCCAATGAGCAAATTTGTAAGAAATTCCATCATCCCCTTAGAAGTTATGTCCAAAAGGATGTTATTATCTGGTATTAATAGATGCAGCCCTGGGAAGACAAAATCAGCTATTGATAATTGCAAGGAGTATACCGCAGCTACTGTATCGATCGGCGTGTCCTCCATTCCCCTGGTATAGAGAGATAAGAAGACAGACTCTTTAGAGCAATATCATTTATTTTGACCTATCTGCTTGCTACAGACTTATGATGAATAGCTAGAGTGGCTAAAGTCCTTTATCACAAAAGTTGCCCCTTGATATAATATTGATTCTTTATAACTAGCTTGCCACACAAAAATCAAACTGTCCACTTGGCCATCATCATCATCAATATCATCACAAAGGCAGAGGAATGAAGATCCCCTGTGCCTTCTAAAGGGAGCTCTCACAATCTCATCTCTAATCTTTATTTCGCTGATGATGAAAGGAACAAAATGCTATTTAATCCTGTACACACACACCGTGTGTAGGAAGACACAATTCGATCAGTAGTATTGTCGACTGGAGAGGCTTATGTTGAAATTGTTAATTCATTTTACGTGCGTTTTTGATTGATGTATCCTGTTGGCGCGCGCGTCTCATCTCATGTCTCCACAAACGTCAATCTCCAAAAATGACAACACTGTTCAAGTTCAAACCTACCGTAACCTTCTGTCAGTTTCACCTGCGTGAGACTAGCACTGTGGGAGGCACTTGCCAAGAGACTTGGTTCACTGATTCATCACGTTAAAATAACTAATACTCTGGGCCTCCCGCCCACTCCTTCACTCCAAAACGAGATTCCTGTTACCATTCTTATGATGCAGTTATGGCGGTTTCTTTGGAGATTGAGTTTGATATTTATATAAAGGGAGCATCGGGGTTGATAAATGTGTAGTTTGGTTTGCATTGGATTAAACAAATATGGAGATGTAATCAATAACACGAATAGCCTACCAAACACACGCATAACATATAAGTATAACTATTTTTTAAACCTAATATGGGATATCCAACTCTCCTGCATTTTAAAACTGTTAGCATAATGATGACTGTATTAGGCCAACAATAAAATGTTTGTTGCATATACGCTATTAACGGTGAACTGTCTGTATCCGCTCCTCGAGGGCGAGTGCACTGGTAAAAGGGAGGGAGAGAATGAGGGAAACAAGAAACACGTAAACACCCAAATAACCGTTTTGGTCCTTTCCCCCTGGATTTGTGTCTTAAGGTAAGAACAGGGCACTTCTACTGCTGGTACTGTATTGTTAACATAAAATGTACCGGCTGACTTTTATTCCATACTCTTTCCAAACACCCTGCGCTGAACAGATAGCCTACAGTATATACTTCAAAGGATACTCCGGAGGCCACGAGACTGTTCCAATGGGACTTGAAGGGTAAGTGTTGCTTTACAGTCGTAGTTGTAAAGGGGAGGTAGCCTATTGCATGCATAGTGATGAATAAGAAAATTAAAGTAATCTTCGTCATTTATCCTATATAGAGGTGTGGTAACAAACGTGTTTGTATGGGGAGGTCATTTATCTGTGGGAGTTAATACATCATAATTAATCACGGTATTTTGAGGCAAATATCTGAAGTAGTCAGTGTTTCGTTACGTCTCTGAATGAAACCATGCGTAGTCGTTCATGTCTCTTGAGCATATTTGGTAAAGCACTGAAAGAGTTCCCATTGCTGTGATTTCTAATCTGATAGGATGCGTTTTACAAGCCGCCTCCAGCACCAATGTGCATAGTTTTGTCTGGGGCTAAACATTTCATCATAGGCCACAGCTGTGAAGTAAGTTGTCTTGCTGGTCTTTGTTTCTGATATGGAGATGAAATAGATTACTATATCCAATACAAAGATGACAGTGGTCTTTTTTATTAAATGCTTTTGTATTTGTTCTTAGCCATCCTCTTTTGTGGATTTATTATATTTACAGACCCATACCAGTTCATGTCATGGTACTCCAAATGTATTTGTTTATGTTTAAATCTGTGGTTAATGTTTCATTTTGAGGACACCACACCTTAACACCAGCTCTCACAGGCTCACATCAGAATTAGATGTTCATCCCCAAATGTCAAATTTCGAAGTTGTTCTAAAAGTCAAATTTCAAAGTGTTTAAGGTTAAGTTCAGGAATTACCTCAAAGGTTAGGCATTAACTCCGAATGGTTAAGGTAGGTGTTAAGGTTTGGGATAGGGCTTCAAACTAAAATATCAAAACCAACTTTCTAATCAGAGTCAGATGCCTAGTCATCTGCCAGCCCCATCCACAAAGCCCTAGTGTAACCGATGTGAAATGGCTAGCTAGTTAGCGGTGGTGCGCGCTAATAGCGTTTTAATCTGTGATGTCACTTGCTCTGAGACCTTGAAGTAGTGGTTCCCCTTGCTCTGCAAGGGCCGCGGCTTTTGTGGAGCGATGGGTAACGGTGCTTCATGGGTGTCAGTTGTTGATGTGTGCAGAGGGTCCCTGGTTCGAGCCCGGTTATGGGTGAGGGGACGGACTGAAGTTATACTGTTACATTGGTGCCGTGACCCGGATCACTGGTTGCTGTGGAAAAGGAGGAGGTCAAAAGGGGGGTGAGTGTAACAGATGTGAAATGGCTAGCTAGTTAGCGGAGGTGCTCGCTAATAGCGTTTTAATCGGTGACGTCACTTGCTCTGAGACCTTGAAGTAGTGGTTCCCCTTGCTCAGCAAGGGCCGCGGCTTTTGTGGAGCGATGGGTAACGATGCTTCGTGGGTGACTGTTGTTGATGTGTGCAGAGCGTCCCTGGTTCGAGCCTGGGTATGGGCGAGGGGACGGACTAAAGTTATACTGTTACACTACCAAAATCGAAACCTACTTGAAGGTAACAGTACTCACTGTTGCCCCTAGTGGCCGGCTTCCACGTCCTCTCCCGACATAGATGGAAGTGGAATACCGACTTGTATCATGGGTGACCTGGCTGTGAATGCCAGGTACACAGACACACATAAGCATATACAGACTGCTCAAATTTGTTGGTACCCTTTCCACAAAGGATGCACAATCTTCTCTGAAATAACTTGAAACTGACAAAAGTAATTGGCATCCACCATTGTGTATTCCATATTTAATATAAATCAGACTTTGCTTTAGATTTTTTTTTATTCAACATATTGTAAATAATAAAACAAATAAATTGCATGGACAAAAATTATGGGACCCTTAACCTAATATTTTTTTGCACAACCCTTAGAGGCAATCACTGCAATCAAACATTTTCTGTAGCTCTCAATGAGACTTCTACACCTGTTAACAGGTAGTTTGGCCCACTCTTCCTGAGCAAACTACTCCAGCTGTCTCAGGATTGATGGGTGCCTTCTCCAGACTGCAAGTTTCAGCTCTTTCCATAGATGTTCAATAGGATTCAGATCAGGATTCATAGAAGGCAACTTCAGGATAGTCCAATATTTTGTTCTTATCCATTCTTGGGTGCTTTTAGCTGTGTGTTTGGGGTTGTTATCCTGTTGGAGGACCCATGACCTGCGACTGAAACATAGCTTTCTGACACTGGGCAGTACGTTTTGCTCCAGAATGCCTTGATAGTCTTGAGATTTCATTGTGCCCTGCACAGATTCAAGGCACCCTGTGCCATGTGCAGCAAAGCAGCCCCAAAACATAACCGAGCCTCCATGTTTCACTGTACTGTAGGTATTTTCTTTGAAAGATACATTTTTTCACCTGTGAACATAGAGCTGATGTGACTTGCCAAAAAGTCACATTTGACTCATCTGTCCAAAGGACATTCTCCCAGAAGGATTGTGGCTTGTCAATATGCATTTTAGCAAATTCCAGTCTGGCTTTTTCATGTTTTTCTTTCAAAAGTGGAGTCCTACTGGGTCGTCTTCCATGGAGCCAACCTTCGCTCAAAAGGCGACGGATGGTGCGATCAGAAACTGACCTACCTTCACCTTGGAGTTCAGCTTGTATCTCTTTGGCAGTTATCCTTGGTTCTTTTTCTACCACTCGCACTATCCTTCTGTTCAATCTGGGGAAGATGTTCCTCTTGCAGCAATGCCCAGGGAGGTTGGCTACAGTTCCATGGACCTTACACTTCTTAATAATGTTTGCAACTGTCGTCACAGGAACATCAAGCTGCTTGGAGATGGTCTTGTAGCCTTTACCACGCTTGTCTATTTTCTTTCTGATCTCCTCAGGCAAATCTCTCCTTAGCTTTCTCTGGTCCATGTTCAGTGTGGTGACCACAATGATACCAAACAGCACAGTGACTACTTTTCTACATCTAAATAGGCTGAATTACTAATTACAATATTGGAGACGTGTGATACTAATTAAATGAACAAATTAGTTTGAAATATCAAAACCTTTTCCTCCTCAGGAGATTGAAAAGATTTGGCATAGGTCCCCAGATCCTTGAAAGGGTCTACAGCTGCACCATCAAGAGCATCCTGACCGGTTGCATCACCGCCTGGTATGGCAACTGCTCGGCATCTAACCGCAAGCCTCTACAGAGGGTAGTGCGAATGGCCCAGTACATCACTGGGGCCAAGCTTCCTGCCATCCAGGACCTATATAATAGGCGGTATCAGAGGGAAGCCTGTAAAATTGTCATAGACTCCAGTCACCCAAGTTATAGACTGTTTTCTCTGCTACCACACAGCAAGCAATACCGGAGCGCCAGGTCTAGGACCAAAAGGCTCCTCAACAGCTTCTATTCCCAAGCCATAAGACTGCTGAAGAATTCATCAAATTGCCACCGGATAATTTACATTGAACCCCCCCTCCCCTCCCTCCCTCCCTTTTGTACACTGCTGCTACTCACTGTTTATTTGTTATCTATACATAGTCACTTCTCCCCCACCTACATGTACAGATTACCTCAACTAGCCTGTAACCCTGCACACTGACTCGGTACCGGTGCCCCCTGCCCTGTATATAGCCTCGTTATTGTTATTCTTATTGTGTTACTTTTTATTATTACTTTTTATTTTAGCCTACTTGGTAAATATTTTCTTAACTCTTCTTGAACTGCACTGTTGGTTAGGGGCTTGTAAAGTAAGCATTTCACGGTAAAATCTAAGCTTGTTGTATTAGACGCATGTGACAAATAAAGTTTGATTTGATATTTTTCTCTTTGCTTTTTTGAGCTGTTCTTGCCATAATATGGTCTTGGTCTTTTACCAAATAGGGCTATCTTCTGTATCCCACCCATACCTTGTCACAACACAACTGATTGGCTCAAACGCATTAAGAAGGAAAGAATTTCCAGAAATGAACTTTTAACAAGGCACACCTGCTAATTGATATGCATTCCAGGTGGCTACCTCATGAAGTTGTTTGAGAGAATGCCAAGAGTGTGCAAAGGGTGGCTACTTTGAAGAATTTCAAATATATTTTGACTTGTTTAACACTTTTTTGGTTACTACATGATTCCATATGTGTTATTTCATAGTTTGGATGTCTTCACTATTATTCCGCAAAGTAGAAAATAGTAAAAATAAAGAAAATCCCTGGAATGAGTAGGTGTGTCCAAACCTTTGACTGGTACTGTGTATATATATATATATATATATATATATATCATACACACACCTGTTGCCAGATCCTTGCAATAGTGTGCAACTGCAGCCCGCAGTTTGGGGCGTTCCTGTGTCCTTCACCCCGCCACCCCCCCAGCATCCCATTGGTTCCTGCATGAACCCCCTCGAGCACGACATCTTCATGCTTGTGTGACACTTATGAATCTGCACAACAGACGGGGGTGAAGGACATTGTGTACCGGTCACCCCCGCCACCATCTAGCACAGCAGTGACACCGTGTGCTAGCTTGCTAGGTATTTGACTATTTATATGAACAATACTGTCTGATTTACATATCAGATGTTATAGCATAATCAGTATTAAGTGATTTGACCCAAAACTGCATGGTGATCATGACATGTTTACCCTGTTTCAAATTAGGCGAGATTAACTAGAGATAAGTCAAATTTGATCTGACTGGCCCAACAAGCCTAATTAAAATGAATTGAATTGACCAATTTAATCTGCTACTGTAATTACATTTGTAGCTTGGGTGTAATTGGACTTTGAGTTGGCACGGTAGACACAGTGAAATGTTCATCGTTTCCAAGAAAGAACATGTCAAATTGGTTGTGAAAGGCAACCTGACGCATTGACAGGACTCCTGTGTTACCGGCTCAGCACACAAACAAAGCATATTTGGTGGATCTGTCAGTGTCAGACAATATTGTGGCACGTGTTGGGAAGCGAGATGAAGCGCCCTGAAGACAGAGTGATGAAGGAGATGGCAATATATAGATATTTTTAAGGTGCAAGCCAAACAGAGAGAGGGTAGGGCATAAGAGGATGGCAGAGAACATTCAGGGATGAGTCACTGACAGAGGTAGAAAGAAGAGCAGTATTTAGAAGGAAAGAGAGGAGGGTCTAGTGTGAGAAGGTTATACCGGACACTTGACTGTGTTCTTCCTGTGGCATGTAATGTCACGTAATGCAATGTGTCAGTTTCGTCATAGTGTGATTCTGATCCTTGTCCCAGGGGTCAGGGCTATGGCATATTATACTCGGACCAGAGTTGGGATCAATTCCATTTCAATTCCAGTCAATTCCAAACTACACAGAAATTCCAATTATTTTCAATGAGGAACATTTAGAATTAGAATTTGGTTTACTTTCCGAATTGACTGGAATTTTAAATGGAATTGACCCCAACACTGACTCGGACTATACCTTTGACTGAGAGAGTTCAACTCAGCCCATTGAAATGTGAGTAGTCAAGGTTTCCTGAGTCAGTTCTAAACTTCAATAAATCCTCCTCTAAAATGATGGGCCCTACTAGACTCTTAGACAAACTTTAATCTCAAATCCTCAAGGATGAACCTCTCACACTCCAGAACGATTCACAATCCTAGTGAATGCTGCTCCCTGCTAGTGTAGTCTGGATCACTTTGTGCAATGATTGAACCAGGGCCTAACATACTATATCCTGTATATTTTCACCGCATTTAGAGAAGTATCGTAGTAATGTTTTTAAAAATCTTTTTACAATGTACTTATTTTAATTGCTTAGAATCCATGTCAAATTCTGGCAATACGACAGAAAATCACATTGAAAGATATAGTTCTATTGATTCTTTCTGCCTCTCTCTGTTTTTTGTCTGTTGGAAAGTGTGGTCTGGGATGTCAGTGACGAGTGACTGAATATGAAATAATGCTGTGAGTTTCACAGGCATGAAATCAGGAGCATCTCTTTTTAAGATAAAGCAGTTTGGGCATGTGAGAGCGTGTGTGGGGCCAGCTACTAAAATTGGTCTGGTCACCCCAGATCCACGGTAGAATTTGACGTTCATCCAGATCCCCAGAACATCGGGAGATGACTTGAATAATGGCCACAAGGGGCAAAACATTTCTAAAAAACACTCTAGCTGTCACGCCACCTTAGAGAGACTTTTATTTCTGTTGGCCTGATATGGTTCTCAATCAGACGGCTGTTTATCGTTGTCTCTGATTGGGGATCATATTTAGGCAGCCCTTTTTCCCACTTTCTGGTGTCTTGATCTTGACTATGTTTAGTTGCCTGTCTGCACTAATTTGTATAGCTTCACGTTTCGTTCGTTGGTTTTGTTAAGTGTTTCATTCATTAAAAGAGAATGTACGCATACCACGCTGCGCCTTGGTCTCACTCATACGATGATTGTGACACTAGCAAGGTGTGAGCATACATTGCTAGGCACTCGTTTTTAGTTTTCTTGTTGTAAAACCAATTCCAAACCTTAGCCCTTAACTTACAGGTCACAAGCAAATGTTTCCCTGTTTCTTCAAACCTTTCTTTATACAAAAGCTAAATACATCATAAAATGATCTGCAATAATATAATGGTCAAGGTAGATTTCGTCTACTTGACATAACACCCAGAGGCACAGCTAGCTGTCAACATGCTCCTTTGTAATACTCGGTAATGATAGTTCAGTTATAGGATTTTATTTCACAACCTGCTCACCTGCTCGATATTGTACTGTTGAGAACAAAATCGGAACACTATTTCACGTTTTACATTTGAATTTCAAAGTAGATTTCAATTTTCACTAGTGCTGTACTGTGACATGCGTGGTCAGTCAGATTTATGTAAATTCACCAGGGGAGATCTTGATCATGGATGTTCTTGGCTAACTTAACCACACTTGGGATAGCTAATTTGTATTAGCTAGCTATCCAGCTAGCATACCTTGTGTCCACAGTACAATTGGCAGAAAGGGACTAGCTAGCTAAATATGGTCAAATTTGAGCAGAAATTGCTGAATTATTTTCATGTGGTAATCAGCCACGTTTTGGTTAGCTAGTTAGCTTACTGGCTGCAGCACTGATGGCTGTACACCGACAAAATATATAAATGCAACATTTTCAAGGATTTTACAGTTACAGTTCATACATGGAAATTGAAATACATTAGGCCTGAATCTATGGACTTCACGTGACTGTTGATACAGATTGATCTGTTGATCACAGAAACCTTTCAAAAAAGGTAGGGGAATGGATCAGAAAACCAGTCAGTATGTGGTGTGGCCTCCATTTGCCTCATGTAGCGTGTCACATAGAGTTGATCAGGTTGTTGATTGTGGCCTGTGGAATGTTGTCTCACTCTTCTTCAATGGCTGTGCGAAGTTGCTGGATATTGGTGGATACTGGAACACGCTGTTGTACACGTCGATCCAGAGCATTCCAAACATGCTCTATGGGTGACATGTCCGGTGAGAATGCAGGGAAGAACTGGGACTTTTTCAGCTTCCAGGAATTGTATACAGATCCTTGCGACATGGGGCAGGTCATTATCATGCTGAAACATAAGGTGTGGCGGTGGATGAATAGCAGGACAATGGGCCTCAGGATCTCGTCACAGTATCTCTATGCATTCAAATTACCATCGATAATATGCAATTGCATTAATTGTCCATAGCTTATCCCTGCCCATACCATCAACCCACCCGCTACCATTGTAACTCTGTTCACAACTTTGACATCACCAAACCGCTCGCCCACACGACGCATGTCTGCCATCTGCCCGGTGAAGTTGACACTGGGATTCATCTGTGGAGAGCACGCTTCTCCAGTGTGCCAGTGGTCATCAAAGGTGAGCATTTGCCCACTGAAGTTAGTTACGACGCCGAACTGCAGTCAGTTCAAGACCCTGGTGAGGACGACGAGCATGCATGTGAGCTCTACTGAGACAGTATTTGACAGTTTGTCCAGTAATTATTCTGTTGTGCAGTTTCATCAACTGTCGGGTGGCTGGTCTCAGAATATCCCGCAGGTGAAGAAGCCGGTTGTGGAGGTCCCGAGCTGGCGAGATTACACGTGTTCTGCGGTTGTGAGGCCAGTTGGACGTGCTGCCAAATTCTCTAAAACAATTTTGGATGTGGCTTATGTTAGAGAAATTAACATTCAATGACCTGCAAACAGCTCTGGTGGACATGTCTGCAGTCAGCATGACAATTGCGTGCTCCCTCAAGACTTCAGACATCTGTTGCATTGTGTTGTGTGACAAAACTGCACATTTTAGAGGGGCCTTTTATTGTCCCCAGCACAAGGTGCACCTGTGTAATGATCCTGCTGTTTAATCAGCTTCTTGATATGCCTTTCCTGTCAGGTGGTTAGATTATCTTGGCAAAGAAGAAATGCTCACAAATAAATCAAATCAAACCTAATCAAAAGATTGTACAGTAAAATGCTTACTTACAAGCCCTTGCCCAACAATGCAGTTAAGAAAAATATGTGTCAAGTAAAACATAAGAAAGTAACAAATATTTAAAGAGCAGCAGTAAAATAACAATAGTGAGACTATATACAAGGGGTACCGAGTCAATGTGCAGGGGCACCGGTTAGTCGAGGTAATTGAGGTAATATGTACATGTAGGTAGAGTTAAAGTGGCTATGCATAAATAATAAACAGAATAGCAGCAGCATAAGCGGAGAGGAGGTAATGCAAATAGTCTGGGTAGCCATTTGATTAGCTGTTCAGGGGTAGAAGCTGTTGAGAAGATTTTTGGTCCTGTTCTTGGTGCTCTGATACCGCTTGCCGTGCGGTAGCAGAGAGAACAGTCTATGGCTAGGGTGGCTGGAGTCTTTGACAATTGTTAAGGCCTTCCTCTGACACCACCTGGTATAGATGTCCTGGATGGCAGGAAGCTGGCCCCAGTGATGTACTGGGCTGTACGCACTACCCTCTGTGGTGCCTTGCAGTGAAGCAACCATGCTTTCGATGGTGCAGATGTAGATCTTTTTGAGGATCTGAGGACCCATGACAAATCTCCTGAAGGGGAATAGATTTAGGTTTTGTCATGTCCTCTTCACGACTGTCTTGGTGTGGTTGGACCATGATAGTTATTTGGTGATGTGGACACCAAGGAACTTGAAGCTCTCAACTTGAAGCGGTCCTCCTTTTCCTGTAGTCCACAATCAATTTTGTGCACGAACGTTGAGAGAAATAAACTTTCCATGCATATGGAACATTTCTGGGATCTTTTATTTCAACTCATGAAACATGTGACCAATACTTTACATGTTGCGTATATTTTTTAGTTCAGTGTACATGTGTTGTGTCATACATCAAGTCTTATCAATTAAAATACACTGTCTGGCTATAACTAGCTAGATCATATCTGATTATTTGCATGTGATTAATTATCGTTGACGTGTATGTTTATTTCCCAGATATACAAGTGTCTTCTCACATCATGTCAGTATCGCTTGTTTAATTTCTGATACAGAAAATGACTCAAAGCCTCGTCTCTGGCTTGTGTTCCTGGCAGTAAGCCATAGTTCTTTTATTTTTGTCCTCAAATGATGTAATCCTTGCATTCAATGGCCAGAAAATGACATCTTCACCAAAAAGTAGAAATAGACAAAAATGTTGTTGAGGCTTATTTAATGAAGCCTAAATGAGCATTATTATTTAGTGTTGTGCTTTATGTGGAGACCTTTGCCTGTCTCCTTTAACCATTCAGAAATAATGTTTAAACTTAACCGTCGAGTTGTTTCTGCTTTAACCCTATCCCAAACCTTAGCCCTTAACCAGTCAGAATTAATGCCTAAACTTAACCACGTCAGAACGTCGGGAGATAAAGTCAGACCGTGAGATCTTATTGTGTGTGTGTGTACGCGCAAGAGGGTGCTTGCATGTGTGTGTACACATCTGTGCGTGTGTGCATGCATACGTGTGTATGGAGTATATGTGTGTGGCAGAGGTGGCCGTTAGATATACCCAGTGTTGAAGGAACATAGCCAGTGTGGAGGAGAGATTGTACAGCAACTAGTTCCGAGTCCTTGGTCTGGTCAGCTGTGGCTCTAATGCCATTTCCAAGAACAATGAGCAGAAAAGGGCTAAAGCCTCAATGATGACACTTAATCGCATTTGGAATTCCTTGCCTGATCTTGGAAAGATATGAACCACTCGACAGGTGACACCGGGTGCATGGGTGCTCATGTGTCTCCCAGCATTTTCGTCTGTGTTTTTCTGTGTGTGCTTGTGTGCATGCACACACACATCTAAAGTAGTTTATGAGTTCAGTCTTTAATATGGAAGTGTATTTTAGAAAAAAAAATGACAAGGACATTATGAATCATTTTACGATTGTTTGTTTAATAAACAATGAATTGATTGCTATTAAGAGATGTGAAATAACAAAGGGGGACTTATGGAAAATCTACATTGATGTTTTATACACCAACATTCAAGTAGAGTGACAATTTCCTAGGTCATATACTGTACAGTAAGTGATGCTAAACGTACCCAACTTAAATCTGAGAAGTCTAGCATAAGAGAGGCATGTTAGCATAGGAGATGTACTTATGGTGGTCGAATAGGGTGAGGCTGAGAGACTGTCTGTGTTGGACAGGAGGCAGACCATTGGGGGCAGGGATCTGGGGTCTCTAGACCAGTGATATGTGTGCCACATTGTCTGCTCAATAGAGGCCTTTGCATTTTTAAACAGCATCCGTTACCTCAAACTGTCATTGTTTGGTCACCGTTGACCTTGATTAATCCTGGTAAGTGCATCTGACAGTGTAGGGAGGGATGGATAGTGTTCAGGTGACTTAACTAGCCATGTGTTTTATTAGAAATTAATATCACAACATTCAGTCATTGTTTATAGAGGGTAGGGGTTAACAAGGTGCATGTGTTTGCACACTCTTGTGTGTGTGCATGTGTGGCGTTTGAGAAAGAGAGCGATTGCCCACACAGATTCTTTAAACATGAGTAGTTAGTTCTTGTTGTAATGAATGCACCAATCCGCTAAGCTGGAAAATGTGTGTTCCTGCGAGCTCTCCTCCAATGACTGTTTCCTTTCAATCCACATTACCTTATCTGGCATCAGCCATATTTTATTGAACTCCCTTGGTCTCTACCACGGAGGTGGGTTTCAATACAAACAAGTAGGGTCTATTGAAAGGCTTTGGGTGCCCTAAAAGCAGAAGCAAAAAGTAACTTAAGCTGATACTACTCAATGCGAACAAATGGGTTGTCTGGAAGCTGGTAAATGGAGAAAAAACTGTGTTGCTCACCGAAGTCCATGGGACCAATCCACATAAATCCAATCCACATAAATCATAGAACACTGCACTCATCTTAGATGGACGATTTTAATTTTTTACATTGAACCTTTTTTTAAACTAGGCAAGTCTTCTTATTTACAATGATGGCCTACCGGGGACCAGTTGGTTAACTGTCTTGTTCAGGGGCAGAGCGACAGAATTGATCGAGATTATCGAGAATAATATGATACAAAAAAGAAAGCGATCTGTATTCAGAACTTTCACAGAGAGAACAAAACTGTCTCTATTCAAAGCCCCCCCCCCCCCCCACATGTGCAGAATGCAATACCACGAAAACAACAACAAAAACAAAAGAGCTGCAGACAGGACTGTGGAAAGGCAGAGCATTACTGTGATAAAGCGACAGCATCAATTAGAACAACATGGTGTATATGAATCAAAAGGCTAATTAAAAAAGCCCAGGTCACTGTGGCTGCAGCTGGAAACAGCTTTGTGTAAGTGTTCTTGACTTGTTGAATTCACGTCTGGGTTTTCCAGGTCCCATCTGCTACCTCTCTCTCTCTTCTACTCTCTCTCAATCTCTCTCTCTCTCTCCCTGGAGAGTGTAATCCAGTATCACTTCTTACACTTGGCTGTGCAATCCTCGTCTTTCGAATCTATAGTAACGTTACCTAACACGGTAACTCCTCACAGAAGCATGCAGCGTTTGCCTTTGAAAAAAAAAAATGTTTTCCAAGTCTCGTATTTCACAGGGCACTTCACAATGTCATGAGCTATTTTGAAAATTGTACCACTGACACGGAAATGTATAAATCACATATAGCATCTGAGGTGTTTCAGAAACAGGGTTACTCATGCAGTGTAGGTGTGTTAATGTTCCATGTTCCTATCTGTCTGCCTTGTGTTTTGGAGGCCTGCCAGATTGAAGAGGAAAGAGCACCTATTTTGCTGGGAGGTAATTGCTACACAGAAGCCTTTTGATTGCCAGGATCTTTCACTGGGAACAGCCCCGGCTCCCCTTTCCACCTACACCCACCAACAACCTGATTACAAATCAACTTATTGATTTGATGAGTGCAAGATGTTTGCTAATAACTGCTCTCATACCATCTGTTAATCTTTGTTGTGATTAAAGAGGTAATCCCAATATCCATTATTCCCAATGACACTGCCAGGATCTTTCTCTTACGCAAGGGAGAGCAGCTCCAAGGATATCGGTGATCTCCGACTGCGATTGAGAAATCGGCTCCCACCTTCCGCACAACAAACGTGATACAAAAAAATAATTACAACCCGCACTAAAAGTCCATTACCTCTTATAATCACACAAAATGATTTTTCTTAAATATGATAATAAATCACAGGGCAGATCAATAGCCGGAAGACCAACTGCTATGCACTGATAACGTATCAATCAATATTTAGTATTTCGATTTTAATTAATACCCGACCAGCGTCTAGAGGCCTGTTAAGAGAGAAAATATTATCTCTAAACTGAGAGACAATAAATAAATAGATGAAAAGAATAGAACCCTGTTAGCATGCTCAAGTTGCTCCTTATATATGTCATGGATTAGTTAGTTGTTTAGCTGTGATTATTAAAATTATTTAAAAGAGGGGTAGTGTGTGTGTGTCTGGTGGGAGGGGACAGGCAATGTCAGCATCTACAGATGGCCATGTCTCCAGAGCATGCTGGGTATTGAGGCGGGAAAAGCATCACTAAGCACCTGCAGCCAGGATACAAAAACATCCCTGAACACACACACACACACACACACACACACACACACACACACACACACACACACACACACACACACACACACACACACACACACACACACACACACACACACACACACACACACACACACACACACACACACACACACACACACATTCTAAAACATCCTATAAACATTACTATAATCCAATGCACACATGTAAAACCTGTCATTTGTATCAACACTAACTTAAATTAAAGCATCCAGTAAGATCATGGATCACATTGTATTTCAGTTCTTGAGTCTTGTCATTCACATCATTAAACGTACCTCATATACTGCTGAGCCATTCAATTGAGTTCATTATAGATCAACTGAACAAAGCTATACTTAATTTACAGTATATTCCACAATCTAAATCACACAGACCTAAGGCTTAGCATTAATTGAAGTTCATTTCCTGAACTACTTTGCACTGTACAGTAAAACCCACAATTAATTTGCCATGGCATGACTCTACAGAAACACTTAACGAAATAGTTTCAGAGCATTTAGTCATTACATCTTGAGTATGTTGCACGCACACTTTAAAGAAGCAGTGTACGGGGTAATCTTTCCTTGGTTTTAACTGGTAAATCACTGCTTAAACAGGACGGCCAACTGTTTTCAATTGGATGGCCACCACATTTTTCTTGATAAAGAGATTCAAATAGATAAATATTGTGCAGTGCATTCAGAAACTATTCAGACCCCTTCCCCTTTTCCACATTTTGTTACGTTACAGCCTTTTTCTAAAATGGATTAAAAAAAATAATCTACAGACAATACCCTATAACGACAAAGAGAAAACAGGTTTTTATATACAGTTGAAGTCACTCGTTTTTCAACCACTCCACAAATTTCTTGTTAACAAACTATAGGTTGACAAGTCGGTTAGGACATGTACTTTGTGCATGACACAAGTAATTTTTCCCAAAATTGTTTACAGACAGATTAATTCACTGTATCACAATTCCAGTGGGTCAGAAGTTCACATACACTAAGTTGACTGTGCCTTTAAGCAGTTTGGAAAATTCCAGACAATAATGTCAGGGCTTTAGAAGCTTCTGATAGGCTAATTGACATCATTTGAGTCAATTGGAAGTGTACCTGTAGATGTATTTCCAGGCCAACCTTCAAACACAGTGCCTCTTTGCTTGAAATAATGGAAAAATCCAAATAAATCAGCCATGACCTCAGCAAAAAAATTGTAGACCTCCACAAGTTTGGTTCATCCTTGGGAGCAATTTCCAAACGCCTGAAGGTACCACGTTCATCTGTACAAAACAATAGTACGCAAATATAAATGGGACCATGCAGCCGTCACGCCGCCAGGAAGGAGACCTAGAGATTAAGGTACTTTTGTGCGAAAATTGCAAATCAATTCCAGAACAACAGCAAAGGACCTTGTGGAGATGCTGGAGGAAACAGGTACAAAAGTATCTATATCCACATAAATTGAAAGGCCACTGCTCCAAAACTGCTATAAAAAAGCCAGACTACGGTTTGCAACTGCACATGGGGACAAAGATGGTACTTTTGGGAGAAATGTCCTCTCTTCTGATGAAACAAAAATAGAACTGTTTGGCCATAATGACCATTGTTATGTTTGGGGGAAAAAGGGGGAGGCAAGCCGAAGATCACCATCCCAACCGTGAAGCATGGGGGTGGTAGCATCATGTTGTGGGGATGCTTTGCTGCACTAGGGACTGGTGCACTTCACAAAATAGATGGCATCATGAGGGACGAAAATTATGTGGATATATTGAAGCAACATCTCAAGACATCAGTCTGGAAGTTAAAGCTTGGTTGCAAATGGGTCTTCCAAACGGACAATGACCCAAAGCATACTTCCAAAGTTGAGGCAAAATGGTATTGGTATTGGAGTGGCCATCACAAAGCCTGGACCTCAATCTCATAGCAAATTTGTGGGCAGAACTGAACAAGCTTGTGTGAGGAATGGGCCAAAAGCTTCTGTCAGGAGGAATGGGCCAAAATTCACCCAACTTATTGTGGGAAGCTTGTGGAAGGCTACCTGAAACGTTTGACCCAAGTTAAACAATTTAAAGGCAATGCTACCAAATACTACATCATTGCTATGCAGACGACACACAATTAATCTTCTCCTTTCCCCCTTCTGATGACCAGGTGGCGAATCGCATCTCTGCATGTCTGGCAGACATATCAGTGTGGATGACGGATCACCACCTCAAGCTGAACCTCGGCAAGACGGAGCTGCTCTTCCTCCCGGGGAAGGACTGCCCGTTCCATGATCTCGCCATCACGGTTGACAACTCCATTGTGTCCTCCTCCCAGAGCGCTAAGAACCTTGGCGTGATCCTGGACAACACCCTGTCGTTCTCAACTAACATCAAGGCGGTGGCCCGTTCTTGTAGGTTCATGCTCTACAACATCCGCAGAGTACGACCCTGCCTCACACAGGAAGCAGCGCAGGTCCTAATCCAGGCACTTGTCATCTCCCGTCTGGATTACTGCAACTCGCTGTTGGTTGGGCTCCCTGCCTGTGCCATTAAACCCCTACAACTCATCCAGAACGCCGCAGCCCGTCTGGTGTTCAACCTTCCCAAGTTCTCTCACGTCACCCCGCTCCTCCGCTCTCTCCACTGGCTTCCAGTTGAAGCTCGCATCCGCTACAAGACCATGGTGCTTGCCTACGGAGCTGTGAGGGGAACGGCACCTCAGTACCTCCAGGCTCTGATCAGGCCCTACACCCAAACAAGGGCACTGCATTCATCCACCTCTGGCCTGCTCGCCTCCCTACCACTGAGGAAGTACAGTTCCCGCGCAGCCCAGTCAAAACTGTTCGCTGCTCTGGCCCCCCAATGGTGGAACAAACTCCCTCACGACGCCAGGACAGCGGAGTCAATCACCACCTTCCGGAGACACCTGAAACCCCACCTCTTTCAGGAATACCTAGGATAGGATAAAGTAATCCTTCTCACCCCCCTTAAAAGATTTAGATGCATTATTGTAAAGTGGCTGTTCCACTGGATGTCTTAAGGTGAACGCACCAACTTGTAAGTCGCTCTGGATAAGAGCGTCTGCTAAATGACTTAAATGTAAATGTAAATGTACTAATTGATTGAGTGTAAGTAAACTTCTTCACTGGGAATGTGATGAAAGAAATAAAAGCTGAAATAAATAATTCTCTCTACAGTTATTCTGACATTTCACATTCTTAGACAGGGCATTTGTACCTTCACAGAACAATGCAAACTGGCCCTAACCAGAATAGAAAGAGTAATGGGAGGCCCTGGTGCACAACTGAGCAGGAGGAGAAGTACATTAGAGTGTCTAGTTTGAGAAACAAACGCCTCACAATTCATCATCTGGCAGCTTCATTAAAACACCAGTCTCAATGTCAACAGTGAAGAGGCGACTCCAGGATGCTGGCCTTCTAGGCAGAGTTCATCTGTCCGGCGTCTGTGTTCTTTTGCCCATCTTAATCTATTATTTTTATTGGCCAGTCTGAGATATGGCTGTTTCTTTGCAACTCTGCCTAGAATGCCAGCAACCCGGAGTCGCCTCTTCACTGTTGACGCTGGTGTTTTGCGGACCATATAGCACACTTCTGTCTATTGGAGCTGGTCAGTATGTCTAGGTAATCGTGTAAACATGGCTTTTATTTTTTTTATTGCGTAGTAAAACTGCATAAACCTAATGTCAAGTTAAAGTTTACTGTTCGCTAGCTAACGTTATGTGTATGTTCTCCACATTCTGGAGGACCAAGTTTTGAAATCAGTGGAATTTAAGTATGATAGCTAAGGAGATGGAGAAAACACCAGTCTGGATTACATCATCAAACTAAGGGCAACCATGCATGGCATCAGACAGGAGGCGCATCCAACCATTAAGTTTACTGGTAAAATAGTCTGGCTAGCTACATTTTAAGATATTACACATTTCTAATTTTGACAGTGTTTTCATTTCAAGTGTGCTGTTAGCTAGATAACGTTATGTATATGATCTTATTATTCATATCTCAGACATATTTGCTTGACTACTTATAGCCATAGATCCTGGTTGGTTAGCTACCTGCAAATTCATGCAGGGTAGTAATGACATGAGTCGTGATTATGGTCCATTGTTTAGCTAGCTAGCTATATGTCTTAACAAAAAACTGTTGTGTACTGTTAGCTAGCTGGCAAGCTACATAGATACAATGCTATTGCTTATGCCTGCCCATACCATAACCCCACCGCCACCATGGGGAACTCTGTTCACAACCTTGACATCAGCAAATCGCTTGCCCACACGGCACCATGCACGTTTTATGCGGTTGGTATGTGGTTCTGAGGCCGGTTGGACTTACAGCCAAATTCTCTAAAATGACATTGGAGGCACTTATAGTGGAGAAATGAACAGTAAATTCTCTAGCAACAGCTCTGGTGGACATTCCTGCAGTCAGCATTCCAATTGCACGCTCCTTAAACACTTGAGACATCTGTGACATTGTGTTGTGTGACAGATCTACACAAAACTACACTTTTATTGTCCCCAGCTCATGGTGCACTTGTGTAGTGATCATAATGTTTAGTTAGCTTCTAGATTTCATAACTGTCAGGTGGATGGATTATCTTGGCAAGGGAGAAATACTCACTAACAGAATATAAACACATTTGTGCATAAAATTTGAAAAAAATAAGCTTCATGTCTGTGTTGACATTTTCTTTGGATCTTTTATTATAGCTCATGAAATGTGGGGCCTTTAACACTTTATGTTGCATTTGCATTTTTATTCAGTAAATATTTTATTTCATTATTGTATAGCAGCAATTCGTAAATTTAATATAAATCAGTGCGCAAATTATTTTATAAAAGTTATAATTTCACCTTTATTTAACCAGGTAGGCTAGTTGAGAACAAGTTCTCATTTACAACTGCGACCTGGCCAAGATAAAGCAAAGCAAAGCAGTGCGACACAAAAAACAACAGAGTTACACATGGAATAAACAAGTCAATAATACAATAGAACAAGTCTATATACAATGTGTGCAAATGAGGTAGGATAAGGGAGGTACGGCAATAAATAGGCCATAGGGGTGAAATAATTACAAATATAACAATTAAACACTGGAGAGATAGATGTGAAGGCGATGCGTGTGCAAGTAGAGATACTGGGGTGGAAAGGCACAAAATAAAAAACAGTATGGGGATGAGTTAGTTGGATGGGCTATTTACAGATGAGCTATGTGCAGTGATCTGTGAGCTGCTCAAAGCTAGTGAGGGAAATATGATTCTCCAGCTTCAGTGATTTTTGCAATTCGTTCCAGTCAGCAGAGAACTGGAAGGAAAGGCGGCCGAAGGAGGAATTTGCTTTGGGGGTGACCAGTGAAATGTACCTGCTGGAGCGTGTGCTATGGGTGGGTGCTGCTATGGTGACCAGTGAGCTGAGATAAGGTGGGGCATTACCTAGCAAAGACTTATAGATGACCTGGAGCCAGTGGGTTTGGCGACGGATATGTAGTGAGGGCAAGCCAACGAGAGCATACAGGTCGCAGTGGTGGGTAGTACCTATATGGGGCTTTGGTGACAAAACGGATGGCACTGTGATAGACTGGATCCAATTTGCTGAGTAGAGTGTTGGAGGCTATTTTGTAAATGACATCGCCGAAGTCAAAGATCGGTAGGATAGTCAGTTTTACGAGGGTATGTTTGGTAGCATGAGTGAAGGATGCTTTGTTGCGAAATAGGAAGCCGATTCTAGATTTAATTATGGATTGGAGATGCTTAATGTGAGTCTGGAAGGAGAGTTTACAGTCTAACCAGACACCTAGGTATTTGTAGTTTTCCACATATTCTAAGTCAGAACCGTCCAGAGTAGTGATGCTGGACGGGTTGGCAGGTATGGGCAGCGATACATTTAGTTTGACTTGCATTTAAAAGCAGTTGGAGGCCACGGAAGGAGAGTTGTATGGCATTGAAGCTCGTCAACACAGTGTCCAAAGAAGGGCCATAAGTATACAGAATAGTGTCGTCTGCGTAGAGGTGGATCAGAGAATCACCAGCAGCAAGAGTGACTTCATTGATGTATACAGAGAAAAGAGTCGGCCCGAGAGTTGAACCCTGTGGTACCCCCCGTAGAGACTGCCAGAGGTCCGGACAACAGGCCCTCCGATTTGTCACACTGAACTCTGTCTGAGAAGTAGTTGGTGAACCAGGCGAGGCAGTCATTTGAGAAACCAAGGCTGTTGAGTCTGCCAATACGAATGTTGTGATTGACAGAGTCGAAAGCCTTGGCCAGGTAGATGAATATGATGACACAGTATTGTCTCTTATCGCTTGTGGTTATGATATCGTTTAGGACCTTGAGCGTGGCCGAGGTGTACCCATGACCAGCTCAGAAACCAGATTGTATAGCTGAGAAGGTACGGTGGGATTCTAAATGGTCAGTGATCTGTTTGTGAACGTGGCTTTCGAAGACCTTAGAAAGGCAGGGTAGGATAGATATACGTACATGTAGGTCTGTAGCAGTTTGGGTCTAGAGTGTCTCCCCCTTTGAAGAGGGGGATGACCTTGGCAGCTTTCCAATCTTTTGGGGATCTCACACGATACGAAAGAGAGGTTGAACAGGCTAGTAATAGGGGTTACAACAATTTCAGCGGATAATTTTAGAAAGAGAGGTTCCAGATTGTCTAGCCCAGCAGTTCTTTCAGAATATCAGCTATCTGGATTTGGGTGAAGGAGAAGCGGGGAAGCTTGGGCAAGTTGCTGTGGGGGGGGGGGGGGGCGCAGGGCTGTTCACCGGGGTAGGGGGTAGCCAGGTGGAAAGCATGGCCAGCCGTAGAAAAATGCTTATTGAAATTCTCAATTATCACATATTTATCGGTGGTGACAGTGTTTCCTAGCCTCAGTGCAGTTGGAGGAGGTGCTCTTATTCTCTATGGACTTTACAGTGTCTGAGAACTTTTTCGAGTTTGTGCTACAGGATGCAAATTTCTGTTTGAAAAAGCTAGCCTTTGCTTTCCTAACTGCCCTGAAAAGTTGCATATCGCGGGGGCTATTTGATGCTAATGCAGAACGCCACAGAATGTTTTTGTGCCTAGTCAGGTCTGGCTTGATCCAAGGGCTATATCTGTTCCTGGTTCTACATTTTTTGAATGGGGCGTGCTTATTTAAGATGGTGAGGAAAGCACTTTTAAAGAATAACCAGGCATCCTCTACTGATGGAATGAGGTCAATATCCTTCCAGGTCGATTTAGAAAGGCCTGCTCGCTGAAGGGTTTTAAGGAGCGTTTGACAGTGATGAGGGGTGGTCGTTTGACCCCAGACCCATTACAGACCAGGAAATGAGGCAGTGATTGCTGATATCCTGGTTGAAGACAGCAGAGGTGTATTTGGAGGGCAGGTTGGTTAGGATGATATCTATGAGGGTGCCCGTGTTTACGGATTGTACCTGGAAGGTTCATTGATAATTTGTGTGAGATTGAGGGCATCTAGCTTAGATTGTAGGATGGCCGGGGTGTTAAGCATATCCCAGTTTAGGTCACCTAACAGTACGAACTCTGAAGATAGATGGGGAAATCAATTCACATATGGTGTCCTGGGGGCAGAAGGTGGTCTATAGCAAGCGGCAATAGTGAGAGAATTGTTTCTGGAAAGGTGCATTTTTAAAAGTAGAAGCTCAAATTGTTTGGGCACAGACCTGGCTAGTAAGACAACTCTGAAGTAGATTGCAACTCCGCCCCCTTTGGCAGTTTTATCTGGTTGGAAAAAGTTATAGTTAGGGATGGAAATTTCAGCAGGGGTTTTGGTGGTCGTCCTATGCTAGGATTCAGACACGGCTAGGACATCCGGGTTGGTAGAGTGTGCTAAGGCAGTGAATAGAACAAACAAACTTAGGGAGTAGGCTTCTAATGTTAACATGCATGAAACCAAGGCTTTTACGGTTACAGAAGTCAACAAATGAGAGCGCCTGGGGAATGGGAGTGAAGCTAGGCACTGCAGGGCCTGGATTAACCTCTACAGACCAGATGAACAGAGGGGGAGTAGGATAAGGGTATGGCTAAAGGCTATAAGAACTGGTTGTCTAGTACGTTCGGAACAGAGAGTAAAAGGAGCAGGTTTCTAGGCACGGTAGAATAGATTCAAGGCATAATGTACAAACAAAGGTATGGTAGGATGTGAATACAGTTGAGGTAAACCTATGCAATGAGTGACGATGAGAGAGACATTGTCTCTGGAAACATAATTTAAGCCAGGTGAGGTCACTGCATGTGTGGGAGGTGGAACTATAGGGTTATCTACGGCGTATTGAGCAGGGCTAGAGGCTCTACAGTGAAATAAGGCAATAATTACTAACCAAAAAAGCAATGGACAAGGCATTTTGACATTAGGGAAAGGCATGCGTAGCTGAGTGATCATAGGGGTCCAGTGAGTGGCTCAGGCGGGCCAGAGACATGGTGATTTAGACAGCTAGAAGAAATTCGGCTTGTCACCAAAAGCACTCACAAACTTCTACAGATGCACAATCGAGAGCATCCTGGCGGGCTGTATCACCGCCTGGTACGGCAACTGCTCCGCCCTCAACCGTAAGGCTCTCCAGAGGGTAGTGAGGTCTGCACAACGCATCACCGGGGGCAAACTACCTGCCCTCCAGGACACCTACACCACCCGATGTTACAGGAAGGCCATAAAGATCATCAAGGACATCAACCACCCAAACCACTGCCTGTTCACCCCGCTATCATCCAGAAGGCGAGGTCAGTACAGGTGCATCAAAGCTGGGACCGAGAGACTGAAAAACAGCTTCTATCTCAAGGCCATCAGACTGTTAAACAGCAATCACTAACATTGAGTGGCTGCTGCCAACACACTGTCATTGACACTGACCCAACTCCAGCCACTTTAATAATGGGAATTGATGGGAAATGATGTAAATATATCACTAGCCACTTTAAACAATGCTACCTTATATAATGTTACTTACCCTACACTATTCATCTCATATGCATATGTATATACTGTACTCTAGATCATCGACTGCATTCTTATGTCACTAGCCACTTTAACTATGCCACTTTGTTTACTTTGTCTACATACTCATCTCATATGTATATACTGTACTCGATACCATCTACTGTATGCTGCTCTGTACCATCACTCATTCATATATCCTTATGTACATATTCCTTATCCCCTTACACTGTGTATAAGACAGTAGTTTTGGAATTGTTAGTTAGATTACTTGTTGGTTATCACTGCATGGTCGGAACTAGAAGCACAAGCATTTCGCTACACTCGCATTAACATCTGCTAACCATGTGTATGTGACAAATAAAATTTGATTTGATTTGATTTGATTTGAGCTAGAGGACCGGAGCTAGCAAGCTATTAGAAGGGCCTTAGAGGGACGTTACGACGGAAGAAGTCAGTAGTAGCCCCCTCGTGCTGTAACACCGGCAGACCAGTCATCGTGGAACAGCAGAGCTCCGTGTGGTGAAAGGGTCCAGGCCAATTGGCAAAATAGGTATAGTGGCCAAATAATTTCTTTGACTGGTCTCTTAAGCTAACAGTCCGATATGCTCTAGACAGCTAGCAGGCCGCGGCTAGCAAGCTAACATTCAGGGAATGTCGCAACGGAGGAGCCAGTTGAAAAAAAAACGTGGTCGAGGTACGTCGGTAGTCAAGTCATAATGGATCCGGGGGGGTGGGGGGCTCCAGGCCAATTGGCTAAATAGGTATTGTAGCCCAAGGAATGGCTGATGGACCTCTTCGGCTAGCCAGTTGATGGACTTAGCAAAGGCTAGTTTGTTCTTGCTTCGGGACAGAGACGTTAGCCAGGAGTGGCCACTCGGATAACTAGCTGCAATGATCCAGGTTGAAAAGGTTCAGAGCTTGCGGTAGGAATCCGGAGATATGGAGAAAAATCAGTCCGATTTGCGCTATGCAGACTGGCGAGAGTTGTCCGGGCTAAAGGTGACCGCAAGCAGTGGCTAGCTGACTGCTAGCTTTTGTTGGGGGTTCCGGTTCAAAGTAAAGAAAATAGCAGATCCATACCACATTGGGTGAGGCGGATTTCAGGAGAGTATGTGAAAGTTGAGGTTAAGAAAAAAAGATATATACACGGGACACGACAAGACGAGGACAAAAGATGTCTGACTGCTACGCAATCTTGGATAACATTTTTTTTTAAACTATTTATACATTTTAAATGAAACAAACTCCAACATGCCAGGGCATTTGTGGTAGCAAACGTTAAACAATTGACGTAAAGAAAAAACATGTCATTGTTTTATTTTCACTTCCTTGCTTCTTTTTAAAAATAGCATTGTGCAGTCACACTTTATTTGGATAGTCCATCTGTGCTCTACAGATTGTCATACTATCTGTTGATAAGCAACTGCTTTCTAAGATTATGGTTAGGATTAGGGTTAGTAGATCATTAATTTAAATGTTACTGATAGTCTGTAGACCACAGATGGACACTCCAAATTAAGTGGTATTACCTGTTGTGCATTGAGAGATCACAGCAGAGTTGTGAGTTAGAGGTGGACAGCGGAGCAGGGTAGGTAGCTGGGTGGAGACTGGAGCTGGGGGCTGTAGGATGGGCAGCTTGGCCAGGACATGACCCCTCTCCCTGGGAAGGTAGGGAGGTTGATCTGGGCTAAGCGGAAAGACTGCAGGGCGCTTGGGGTTACCGCTGGATTTAAGCGTCTCAAGGCTGTCTGCTGTCTGACCTTTTGTAGGTCAGCTGGCTATTAGGCCATGACTAGTGCAGGCTGCACACACACACACATGCACCAAATCATGCACATACACCCTCTCTCTCTCCCTCCCCCTTCCCCACTGTCCTACCACCCAAGTAGGGGTAGTAAAGGGTCATCTACAGGCATGCCTCCACATCATAGCTCACAATCAACAAAACATGGATAAAAGGCGATAAAAAGTACACAACTTGTTATATGGAATCCTATAGCCTGAACATGGTGCCACACATGATGCGCCTACTCCTAAAAACTACTTGGAATAATATGGGTTGTTGGTGATTAGAGACAAAGAAGGAGCACATCAACTGTGTTTTATTGTAAAGCTCGCCCACCTAGAGACAAGAGACTAGAGCCTCATTAGCCTTATGAGTCAGCTGTCTACTGCAATACTGTAATTGATTAATTGCATTTTATAAGACAACTCATGAAAGCCCAGCCCACTATTCAGTTATATAAAAAAAAGAGATTTAATCCATTTTAGAATAAGGCTGTAACGTAACAAAATGTTGAAAAAGTTAAAGGATCTGAATACTTTCCGAAAGCACTAAGAGCTACTGAAGGCCACATTTGTCCAAATCTGGCTATATACAGTACCATTCAATGGTTTGGACACACCTACTCATTTCATTAAAAAAAAAACTATTTTCTACATTGTAGAAGAGTAGTGAAGACATAAAAACTATGAAATAACACACATGGAATCATGTAGTAACTGGAGTCTTTGACAATTTTTAGGGCCTTCCTCTGACATCATCTGATATAGAGGTCCTTGATGGCAGGAAGCTTGGTCCCGGTGATGCACTGGGCTGTACGCACTACCCTCTGTAGTGCCTTGAGGTCGGAGGCCGAGCAGTCCGTCTATTGAGGGGGAATAGGTTTTGTCGTGTCCTCTTCATGACTGTCTTGGTGTGTATGAACCATGATAGTTTGTTGGTGATGTGGACACCAAGGAACATGAAGCTATCAACCTACTCCACTACAGCACCGTCAATGAGAATGGGGGCATGCTCGGGCCTCCTTTTCCTTTAGTCCACAATCATCTCCTTGGGTGACTGGAGTCTCTGACAATTATATAGGTCCTGGATGGCAGAAAGCTTGGCCCCAGTGATGTACTGGGCCGTTCGCACTACCCTCTGTAGCACCTTAAGGTCAGATAACGAGTAGTTGCCATACCAGGTGGTGATGCAACCGGTCAGGATGCTGTTGATGGTGCAATTGTAGCACCTTTTGAGGATCTGGGGTCCCATGACAAATCTTTTCAGTCTCCCGAGTAGGAGTGCCCTCTTCACGACTGTCTTGGTATGTTTGGACCATGATAGTTTGTTGGTGATGTGGACACCTTGAAACTCTCAACCTGTTCCACTACAGCCCTGTCGATGTTTATGGGGGCCTGTTTGGCTCGCCTTTTCCTGTAGCCCATAATCAGCTACTTTGTCTTGCTCACATTGAGGGAGAGGTTGTTGTCCTGGCACCACACTGCCAGTTCTCTGACCACCTCCCTATAGGCCGTCTCATCGTTGCCGCTGATCATGCCTACCACTGTTGTGTCATCAACAAACTTAATGATGGTGTTGGAGTCGTGTTTGGCCACACAGTCATGGGTGAACAGGGAATACAGGAGGGGACTAATTACACACCCCTGAGGGGCCCCAGTGTTAAGGATAAGCGTGGTAGATGTATTGCCTACTCCTTACCCCCCCCACCCCCCCCCCGGGTGGTAAGGAGTAGGCAATACATCTACCACGCTTATCCTTAACACTGGGGCCCTCAGGGGTGTGTAATTAGCTCTCGTTGGCTTGCCCTCACTACATATCCGTCGCCAAACCCACTGGCTCCAGGTCGTCTATAAGTATTTGCTAGGTAAAGCCCTGCCTTATCTCAGCTCACTGGTCACCATAGCAACACCCACCCGTAGCACGTGCTCCAGCAGGTATATTGCACGGGTCATCCCCAAAGCCATAACTTCCTTTCGCCGCCTTTCCTTCCAGTTCTCTGCTGCCAATAATTGGAACGAATTGCAAAAATCTCTGAAACTGGAGTCTTATATCTCCCTCTCTAATTTTAAGCATCAGCTGTCAGAGCAGTTTACCTGTACCTGTACACAGCCAATCTTTAAGTAGCAATCAACTCCCTCATCCCCATATTATTAGTTACCCTCTTGCTCTTTTGCACCCCAGTATCTCTACTTGCACATCATCTGCACATCTATCACTCCAGTGGTAATGCTAAATTGTACTTATTTTGCCTCTATGGCCTATTTATTGCATAACTCCCTACTCTTCTACAGTCGTGGCCAAAAGGTTTGAGAATGACACAAATATGAATTTCCACAAAGTTTGCTGCTTCAGTGTCTTTAGATATTTTTTGTCAGATGTTACTATGGAATACTGAAGTATAATTACAATCATTTCATATGTGTAAAAGGCTTTTATTGACAATTACATGAAGTTGATGCAAAGAGTCAATATTTGCAGTATTGACTCTTTTTCAAGACCTCTGCAAACCGCCCTGGCATGCTGTCAATTTACTTCTGGGCCACATCCTGACTGATGGCAGCCCATTCTTGCATAATCAATGCATGGAGTTTGTCAGAATTTGTGGGTTTTTGTTTGTCCACCCGCCTCTTGAGGATTGACCACAAGTTCTCAATGGGATTAAGGCCTGTGGAGTGTCCTGGCCATGGACCCAAAATATTGATGTTTTTTTCCCGAGCCACTTAGTTATCCCTTTTGTTTTTTCCACACTGCATTGCTTTATCTTGGCCAGGTCGCAGTTGTAAATGAGAACTTGTTCTCAACTGGCCTACCTGCTTAAATAAAGGTGAAATACAATTTTTAAATATATATTTCAGTCTGTGCTAACAAAACAGTCCTATAGCTTAGAATCTGTGTCATCTGACAACTTCGTTATAGACGAGTCACTGGTGCTTCCTGCTTTAGTTGTTGCTTGTAAGCACAAAACAGGAGGATAGAATTATGGTCAGATTTATCAAATGGAGGGAGAGCTTTGTACGCATCTCTGTGTGTGGAGTAAAGGTGGTCTAGAGTTTTTTCCCTCTGGTTGCCCATTTCACATGCTGGTAGAAATTTGTTAAAACGGATTTAAGTTTCCCTGCATTGAAGTCCCCAGCCACTAGAAGCACAACCTCTGGATGAGCGATTTCCTGTTTGCTTATGGCCTTATACATCTCATTGAGTGTGGACTTAGTGCCAGCATTGGTTTGTGGTGGTAAATAGTATGGTCTCCAGCTTATCATGAACTACTCTACCTCAGGTGAGCAAAACCTCAACACTTCCTTAATACTAGATTTCTTGCATTAGCTGTTGTTTACAAATATACAAAGACCGCCACCTCTTGTCTTACCGGAGGCAGCTGTTTTATCTTGCCGATGCAGCGTAAAACCCGCTAGCTGTATTTCATCCATGTCGTCGTTCAGCCACGACTCGGTGAAACATAAGATATTACAGTTTTTAATGTATTTTGTTATCCTATAATTGTACGTTGGCTAATAGGACTGATGGTAGAGGAAGATCACCCACTCCCCGTTGGATCCTTACAAGGCACCCCGACCTCTGTCCCCGATATCTCCGTCTCTTTCTCCTGCGAATGATGGGGATGTTGGCCTTGTCGGGTGTCTGAAGTAAATCCTTCGTGTCCGACTCGTTAAATAAAAAATCTTCTTCCAGTACGAGGTGAGTAATTACTGTCCTGATATCCAGAAGCTCTTTTTCAGTCATAGGAGACAGTGGCAGAAACATTATGTGCAAATAATGTAAAGAAACAGGCACAAGAGCCCATAAAACAGCAGCCATCTCCTCCGGCACCATTCAAAAACTGTGCTGCAAAGACACCACTACTAAAGGACAGCAATAAGAAGAAGTTTCTTGCTTGGACCAAGAAACACAAGCCATGGACATTAGACCGGTGGAAATATGTCCTTTGGTCTGATGAGTCCAAATTTGAGATTTTTGGTTCCAACCGCTGTGTCTTTGTGAGACGCAGAGTAGGTGAACAGATGATCTCTGCATGTGTGGTTCCCACTGTGAAGCATGGAGGAGGAGTTGTGATGGTGCTTTGCTCATGACACCATCTGATTTATTTTGAATTCAAGGCATACCTAACCAGCATGGCTACCACAACATTCTGCAGCGATACGCTATCCCATCTGGTTTGCGCTTAGTGGAACTATAATTTGTTTTTCAACAGGACAATGACCCAACACACCTTCAGGCTGTGTAAGGACTATTTGACCAATAAGGAGAGTGAAGGAGTGCTCTGTAGGATGACCTGGCCTCCACAATCCCCCGACTTCAACCCACGTGAGATGATTTGGGATGAGTTAGACCGCAGAGTAAAGGAAAAACAGCCACCAAGTAATCAGCATATGTGGGAACTCCTTCAAGACTGTTGGAAAAGCATTCCAGGTGAAACTGGTTGAGAGAATTCCAAGAGTGTTCAAAGCAAAGGGTGGCTACTTTGAAGAATCTGAAATATAAAATAAATGTGTATTTGTTTAACACGTGATTCTTCAATGTAGAAAATAAGGAAAATCCTTGAATGAGTAGGTATGGCCAAACTTTTGACTGATACTGTATATGGGTCAGGGTTAGGGTCATGCCTCTGTCAGAGGATTTTACATATGTTTGTACACACAACATTTTCTTAGGCTAAGTCAGTCACCTGGAAAAAAATGATTGACTAGGAATGTTATACTTTTGCATTCACGTCCACATTGGGAGGGGAATGCAGCTCTGGTTGCTGAAACATTTTGGGAATTTTTTCTCCGAACTCTGTTCGTGAACCATTATGGTACATGTTCTTAGTAAGTGTTGAGCTTTCAAATATATATATGATTTACTTTTACGTTTTTCAAACAAGTTCTTTTTACAGTGGGGTGTGTCATCTTTTCCCAAACACTATGGTGAAATCTGTTGTTTTGTGAAGGTCAAATGCTATCATATGATCCAAGCCTAGCTCCTCTCTGAGAACATGGCACTGGCTTCGGACACTGTCCATGTCAGGCTACTGTAGGTCAAAGAAATCAAACACATTCATGGAAAAGGCCAGGTAACACCTCACTTCCAATCCCATAGCTCTTGGGGAGTCTTAACGCTTGTGTAGTCTTAACATGTATACTCCCCTTGTCTTAAGGGTAAAAAATGACCCGCCTTCACTAAAGCCCCGAAATAAAGCATCTTAATTGAATTTTAAACCCCAAATCTATTTTGCATGAAGAAACAACCTGTTATTCATCACAAACATTTTGAATATCTGGGTTTTCCCTCTTCTCAGTGCAGAAAGACGGCATTTAATCAGTGGACACTCGTTTTTATTACAACACATCTGGCATAATTGTTTTATTTTACTAAAGTGAAGGTTTATTATTATTATTATTGCTAAAGCAAGAGAGCACTTGTATAGCCTAAGAAATTAGCAGAAATGTGCAGAAAATAGTTTTGAATGCATTTTATTGAAGGGAAACAATAACAGTCTTGAACTTTTTTGGCAACATAGTGATATATATTCCTATATACTGTACAATGAAGAATTCAACTACAAAATACTAGTTTTCTCCCATTTCTTAACCATTTCCCCCAACCACAAGGTGTATAAACAACAACAAAATAAGAGAATAGATATGAAGAAAATAAATCAATCAACTCCAATTAGCACATGTAGGACAGTATACATGTGTGTGCATGGACTTTGCAGATGTATTTATCACATGTGCAGCACATTGTATTTGTTTTACAGTCCTCCTTTGGGGGGCAGAATTGGCATCTCCTCTTCTTGCCTGCCCCAGATGGAGCCTCAGGTGGATCAGGACAAGATTCAGCCCCCTGAAGGGATTTCACAAGAGCTGTAGAGGCTGCTGTGCGGGGAAGGCGCTCGCTCCCTCCTTTGAATGTGTGAGGTTACAAGTGCCTTTCCCAGCTGCTCCAGGAACACCCTCTTCTTGTTCTGCTTATCAGCCATCCAGGTAGGGTTCTTGTTCCATATCACAAAGGCATTGTATGAGGACACATCAATGATGTTATGGAAGATGACCAGGGGCCAGCGGGCAGTCATCCTCCTGCAGCTGTGAGTTCCAATCCCCTTGTCCAGGTTGTCCACGCCTCCTTTGTTGTGGTTGTATTCCAGGATGATGGCTGGCTTCCTGTCCTCACTATCACTGATCTCAGCCGTTTTGTGCAGTGTGCTCAGGAGGATCACATTCTTGTTCCTCTTTGGGAGGTAAGAAACTAGAGTGGTGGTGGGGGTGAAGGCACATTTTGATGAGAAGGCCTCTCTCCCCCTTGTTGTGATGAGTGCAGGTGGAGCTCAGGCTTGTTCTTTTTAACTGTGCCAACCATGGTGATTTTCCTCTTCAGGAGCTGCTGGCTGAGTTCAATCAGTAGAACACAATCTCAATTTCTCATGGTGTGTGTGTGTTTTTGTGGTGTGTAAATTGTTTTATAACTGCCAGGTAAAAAATTACCCTAAGCCCATTTTTTTGTACGCTGGTGGTGCGCAGCTTTCATGGAAATATGAACAAAGGCGATGTTTCACTTTTTCTTATGTTGGGGTCACTCTGGGAAAAGTCCAATTTCAAGTTTAAAATTTTTTAATTTAGGGGGTTTTCTCTGTTGTTGAACATAGTGGCGGGTCATTTTTGATCCTTAAGACAACACAAAGGATAAAGGGAAATCACACCCAACCAGCACTCTCATGAAATTAATACCTGTTTGTGGTGTGTGTGTGCGTGTGCGTGTGTGCGTGTGTGCGTGTGCATGTGTGCATGTGTGTGCGTGTGTGCGTGTGTGTGTGTGCGTGCGTGCGTGTGGACATGTTTAAAGACACCTGCCACCATGAATACTCAGGAGCCAAAAGGCTAAGACACCGCTATAATTGAAATACAGTACGGGGTGGAAGGAAAGAGGGGAAAAAAGGATAGTGAAAGTAAGAAAATACAGGTGAGGGAGGGGGGGGGGATAGTGGGGAGAGGTTGGGTGACAGGCAGCTGTGGAGACAGGGTTGTTAGTTTATGTAGGCTGTGGGCTGAGTCGACTGGAAAATTTTGATCACTTTAATTTACTATATCCAGCGCAGCCACTCTCCCTGTCCAGCGCTTTTATCAAGCCTGGTGAGCTGGTATTGATTTTTTTATTTTCTGCTCAGGATAAGAAGACAGAGAGTTAGGGAGCTCTAGTGAATGGAGAACTTTCCTCAGATTGCTGCTATTCTCCAGCTTATTGCATCCTGTCGTTTGTAGTTTCAGATGATGTCCAGTACGCCACGGCTGCTCCAGCCAATAAACAAGGTGACTAACAATGGAAGTGGGCCAGGAATGAAGAGAATGAGACAGGGTATAACCTCACAACTCTCAGCAGGGAGAAAAGAGGGGGGAGTGTAACGTGTATCAAATACAAATGGTTTTATGCATCTATAGTCTATTTTGGAATGACTAACATGTCGTGTAGTTCTGTGTATATCATTTTGTTCTGATCATGAGATATTAGATTGCTTTAAACAAATACGGGGTCATAGAAAAATGTATTGTTTTCTTTCGATTCTTAGGAATATCAAAGTGGCACTCATTTAACAGATATAACAAATTCGTTTTTTTATACACAAAATGGAAGAGGCAGGATAATGGAAAGTATTTATTTTTCAGGGGGAAGTTTCACAAGGTACTAGAATGGAGTTTCCATGTTAGAATTAAATGATTTGAGGACTGAAGGCAAAAAGACTATTGAACTTTTATGTGTGTATGTATTTTGGTGTGCCTCTTGGTGTGTTTCCTTGAGCAAAATTAATTATCACCTTTGCCCCACAGAAAATGCAATTAATAGCAGGAATAATGATTTTTTTTCCCAAACTGAAATGAGACTTATTGAGAACCTTGATATTGAAATTGTTGTACATTTCTATATAATGCCAATTCTTGAGTGTTTGTTTGTGTGTACGTCAGAGAAAGGAAGAGCAAGAGAGAGAGAGAGAGACGGCGATAGGGTGAGAGAAGCACAAGGATAGGGAGAGCGAAAGCCAGAGCCAGAGAGAGGCAGAGGAAGAGAGCGAGAGCTAGCGAGGGGGAGAGCAAATCTCAGCTGAAAGAGAGGAGGTTAGTGACAGTCTGATAAAAGATGTCTCCAAAACACTAATTAAAATTGAATACCCCTGCAAATCAACGCAACATGCAATCTCCAGGTAATTCATTTAGAGCAACTATCTCAGTGTGAAGCTTTATTTTCTTTTTTTAGCACTGGTTCTTTATTGCTAAAAAATGCCTATCCCTTTTATTTAATTTCCCACAATTCATCATCTGCTGCTGTCTCTCTCAATCCTCTTAGGAGCTCTCCTTTCTTCGCTGCCCTTGATGTCACCCACGAAGGGAAAATAAAATCAAACCACATAACCCACAGTGGGTCCTTTTTCCAAAACACCTCCGAGGCTCAGTTCATTAAAAAAACCTTTAAAAACACACACTCCCTAATGTAACTAACTCTAAAGTCACAATCAAGATGCCATTACTGCTGGATCCAAACTGAATGTCTTCGGTGGACTTAACTTATCATTACATTGTCAAGATTTGAATGTGCATCATTTATCTTTTTCAAAAGCGGAGGATCGTGAAGTAAAGAGGTTGATTGTACAGTGTGGTGTGCCTTCGCCCCCGAGAGCACTTGCATGATTTAGTCACGTACTACTGTAGGAGACGGTACACTTTCGCATCCTGGTGAGGCGATTCTCAGTAATTCTATCATGTTTAGAGTAACATACATGATACATCTTGTGAACCAGACTATACACCTGCAATTATGGCAATACTATTTACAAAACAGGAAATAATCATATGAATATAATGCGAATCAGTGGAGGCTGCTGAGGGGAGGACGGCTCATAAGAATAGCTGGAACGGAGCCAATAGAACGACATTAAACAAATGGAAACCATGTGTCTGATACCATTCCACTCATTCTGCTCCAGCCATTACCACAAGTCCGTCCTTCCCAATTAAGGTGCCACCAACCTCCTGCGATGTGAATTCAATATGAACTGTGTAAATAAAGATTTGGTAAGTTGGTGCATAAATATTTGGGATGTTCTAGGTAGAAATAGGCTCAATAAATGTCCCTAAATGGTGCAATAATGATTGGCTGATTCTATCAAAGTGTTTATCTCTCCCGCCATGGGAAGCTCTACAATTGGTTTAGATCAGTCCAATCATGTCCCGGGAAATAAACTTTTGTGACCCCTGTGAAGTTGCTAGCCTATCAGTCCAACTCCCGTAGTCCAACCTAGGCATTAGGGGAACTGGAGGAAGGAGTGTCTTGGTGTGAGGATATCCTGACCTTACCCATCTAATTGGGTAATTGTACACTTTTCTTTCTTAAACATGAAGTTTAAGAGAGAAAATGAGTATGTGCTCTCTGGTTACACACACACTAAACCAAAATGAGGACTGTAGGCCATCACTCTTGCACATGATTACTGCTACTATTTTGATGTTTTTCCCAACCATCTTTAGCCATTACACCTTTTCAAAGTGGATGATCTGAAGAGAGCAGAGTGCAATGTGTCTACAGCGGTACAGATAAATTAGTACAGATGAATTAACAGAAAAATGTATTAGATAATAGTTGAGAGATGTGTGCTAAATATTACAAATAAGCAAGCAAATGATGGATACAAGTGATCTCCTCCCCCGACAACTTCTTCACATATAGTAATAACCAGATTTCCTTTCACTAGCTCACTATCCCAGGTTACAATGCATCACTTCCCCTTTAACTGGGGGTTGGAGTGCACTGGAGGCTGTGTTGTGGCAGCAGTAGCACTTTCACTTCCTGTTGTCTGGGTTAGGAGTACCAGCCATGTGCCCATGTGATCTCACTTCACAGGAATTTACACAGCTGCCTCCGAGACCGGAGTCAAAACACCATGCAGCCACCGGCTTCCTTTATTAAAGCACATACGATTCACATGAAATATGATTTTTCCAATATTTTCTTCAAACTATTTTAGCTTGTGTATCTCACTTGTAATGAGGTAGAAGAGACCACAACCTCTTCATTGTATATGGCTGGGGTCCATTTGGGTTAAGCCATGCCCCTGACTCATTTTACTGTATGTATTTCTCAGCAAGCTTTCCCAGAAAGAAAGACAAATCATATGACTAACAACATAATCACTCTGTAGGGCATACCGTTTTGTGCAATGAAGAAGGAACTTTTTTAGAGAATACTTGAGTGACTAATCGACTTAAACGCCAGGTTTATTCTCAGTTCCCCCTGAGGATTCTGATACATTATTAATAGCAATGCCAAATGTTTTCCTGTTATTGTCATAGTCCTCAGTGACTACCTGATTCACAGAGGCATCGCGATGCTAATGATTAGCTCTCCTAGCCCCTCAGGAGAGGAAAATAACCACCTCTTCCTCCATCCTCCATTATTATCATTAATATGTCTAACAAGGACATATGTTGACAATTTTGCCAAGTCCGTGAGGTGTGACAGTGCCATGTCCTACAAAACACGGTTTCTTCCCTCTGAAATCGATGCGTAGACAGAGGACAATCCCAGTGTGAGTCTACATGGAAATATAGGTCCTTGGCAGTGTTATTGATGTACTGTATCTCACATGATGAAATATAGGCTGTATGTGTGGTGCCTAAAAGATTGAGGAGTGCTCATAGATCAATGAAGTAGCATGAGCATTAACACGGTGCATCTTCACCTCTTGAACACCCCAGGTTATTTCTGCACGTGCGCTCAACATATTCACACAAGGACGTGCCTCAGTGCGCACTGTGTGAATTAGATTTGTCTGTTGGTGTTACAATCCAATATCATTGAATGGGTTCTTTTCACAGCAATGACCAAAGGTCTCCCATTTTAGCATCAACGAAGGGCCCCATTGGTACGGAAAAATCACATTTATTGTGTGTTTTTAAACCAATTAGGTCTATCTGCTTTTAAAAAAATTTCCTTTAGTTTGTAACATTTGTACCTGAGTGAACTTTGTGAACTGCATGTTCTCACGGAAAGCTGTGGTCAGTAATGTGACAGACAGTATTTACTGTATTTGATGGTGGTCATTTTAGCACAAGCCCTTCATATGGATGAATATACAGTCTTTTTTAAATGTATTACAGTTTTTTTTGCGATTGCTTACACACTTGCGGAATTTGGCTCGTGGTGTAAAACTCTACACACAAGCCAAATAAGACACAACCTGGAGGTAAACATCTCACTTCTATGTCAAAATGAAACTCTGCAATCAAAACCTAACAATCCCTTTTCAAAATGATAAACACATGCACCATTTGAATTACTATTTCAAAGCAGCAACACACTGATGTACTTTATACAAAACACTGCTGTCTTTAGTACTTTGTATACCTTTTTCATTTTCTAATACGGGCTTCTGTGAAAGATTGTTCCAGTACAGTACATCTACTCACATTTCAATCAACACAAAAATAGAAAGGCTTGAGAAAAAAATATATACAGACAATTTGAAGGTTTTTACAACAAAAAAAACACAAGTAGAATTACAGTACAGTCAACTCAAAAATAATTACAGTAAAATGGTAAACCAAAAATTATATTGTAAGAGATGGGGTGGATGGTTTATGGATCCCACCTTCTGTTAGGGTCTGGCCACATCACAAGCAATGTCATCCCTGGCTAGGCAACCGGGAATATATCGCCTTGACTGACCTCACCTCAATGTCTCCACATGCCTCTTCCATTGCTTGCAGAAGAGGCAGGCGGACATGTGGTTGGTGATCATACACTTTCCAACGCCAAGCCGAAAAAATGATTTCTCAATCGGATTGAGAAATGGGGAGTAAGTAAGAGGGCAAGTATACAACTGTGAAGTTATTGTGGTTGGTGAACCAGTCCCTGACCAGAGCAGCCTGGTGGAAACTAACATTATCCCAGATGACAACAAACCGGGGCTGCTCTGGTCCGTCCTTTGTAACTGCATTAAGTAGTGCATCCAGAAATATGATTGTGTGCAGTATTATGGTGATCGAGAACATGCAGACTAATGGCGGCACACAAGGTGATATTTCCCCCACGCTGCCCCAAGACATTCACAACAGCTCTTTGTCCTATAACATTTCGGCCCCGACGCCTGGTTTTAGCTAGATTGAATCCAGCTTCATCAATGAAAATGATCTCATGAGTCTGTGCAGCTGCATCAAAGTCCAGGACTCTCTGTGACAGGAAATTCATTCACTGTACCGTGAATATGGTGTAACTCAAAACACAGGACTACAATGTTTACGTTTTCACACACGAATGGGGGGTCGGTTTGGTCAGACACATTCAGTCAAAACTACAAGCTACAGGCAAGGCAGGTGCACCCACAGACACCCCCAGAATGGGCTAGGTCATATACTGCTTTGTCTGTGTCCTATTGGCACTGCATAGATACATTCAATCTACTGCCATTACTGTATTACAGTATAGAACAGTGACACTTACTTGCACATAGTCATAGTGAAGTTCTTTGACTCTAACGCTGTTCCTCTCAAATGAAACCCTGTACAGCTGCTTCATCGTAAGCAGCAGAGTGTCGACATACTGACACAGTTGATATTATGGAATGTTGTGTGATTTGCTCTTGTACTTGTGCCTATTGTAGGGATCTGTGTGTATAGTGTTTTTTTTTAAAGAGTGTGATATAGAATTGAAAACTGAGTGTAAAGCAGGAATTGTGCTTACAATTTTCTCAGACTTGATTTAGGGATTTGGTACATGAGGTTCAGGTTTTGGTGATTGCGTTTCAAGTTCCAATGTTAGTGTGTAAACAATTGGGAAAAACTGTAAGAAGCTGATTAAACAGCATGATCATTACACAGGTGCACCTTGTGCAAGGGACAATGCAGGGCCACCCTAAAATGTTTTGGCACACAATGCAACAAGATGTCTCAAGTTTTGAGGGAGCATGTAATTGAATATCCACCTGGGCAGTTGCCAGAGATATGAATGTTATTTTCTCTGCCATAATCCGTCTCCAACGTAATTTTAGAACATTTGGCAGGCCTCAGAACCATAGACCACGTGTATGGCGTAGTGTGGGCGAGCGGTATGCTGATGTCAACGTTGTGAACAGAGTGGCCCATGGTGGTAGTGGGGTTATGGTATGGGCAGGCGTAAGCAATTGCGTTTTATCGATGGCAATTTGAATGCACAGAGATACCGTGATGGCCCATTGTTGTGCCATTCATCCTTCAGCATTATAATTCAGCATGGCCCCATGTCACAAGTATCTGTATACAACTCCTGGAAGCTGAACATTTCCCAGTTCTTCCATGGCCTGCATAAGCACCAGACATTTCACCAATTGAGTGTGTTTGGGATGCTTTGGATCTACGTGTACCTTGAGGAGTGTGACAACATTCCACAGGCCACAATCAACAGCCTGATCGACTCTAATCCAAAGGAGATGTGTCGCACTGCATGAGGCAAATGGTGGTCACACAAATTACTGACTGGTTTTCTGATCCATGCCCCTACCTTTTTTTTAAGGGGAGAGAGAGTGAATTACCTGCATATGTGTTCCCAGTCATGTGAAATCCATAGATTAGTGTCTAATTCATGTATTTCAATTGACTGATTTCCTTATATGAACTGTAACTCAGTAAAGTCTTGGAAATTGTTGGATGTTGCATTTATATTTTTGTTCAGTATAGTAAAAATCTTCCATCATACAACAGTTCAAGTCCCTCTTGAATGACTCGGTAAAGTTGTTAGAATAGAATAACCACAACTTTCAGACTCATATTACAAGCATGCATTATCCTCCATTGGCCAGTATGAGTTGTTCATTTGAATAGGTCTGGTAGTGAGAGACAACAGAGGGGTTTTGTCAACCAGCTGACCTTTGAAGTACACATGAAGGACGGGGAGGGAGAGGGGGTGGGAAGGAAAACTTGGGCCAAGGTCAAGAAAGCTAATTTGTTTCCTCTGTCCCCTGCAGTCCCTAAGAGACAGACCACACGCTGCCCATACAAGTGTGTCTTTATTGTTAGAAAAAAGCATGGCACGAGGGTGGCGTCATTAGCTAGTGCATAGTCAATCTACGTTTATCTAATAGAAATAGAGGGCTGATCACTAACACGTTAATACCGCATTAAGAATTTGTCTACGTTTTTCCTGGCTATGTTTGTCAGCGCACTGAAACACAATACATTTGCTAATGTACAGATGGATGTCTAACCAGTCAAAAAACAATCTGCAAACCTCAGACTGTCTGACCTACTGTTACTATGTAAAAGATCCAGTAGATTGGAAAATTATTATGCAATTACAGGCCAGTTCCCTTACTTTGGCTGCTCAGAATCTGACTGACGGAGCTGTTTGAGAGAGAGAGAGAGAGAGAGAGGGAGAGAGAGAGACAGACAGACAGACAGAACTTCCTGAGACATTATTTCCTCCATGACTAACCACATTCCCATAAGACACTGCCTGCTTGAAGGGATTGTTTTTAATACCTCATATCTAGGATTAAACTGTATGTGGTAGTGTGAGAAAGTCATTGGTTGTTCAATGAAACCTTCAGTTGCTGACATAGTAACCCACTGTTGGCTACTTCAGACAGTTGAAGACAAAGAGGAAGTTATTCCTTATGGTTGCCACCTTTTACAGGCACACATGGCGCCCCAGCACAAGCAGCAAAGCAGTGGATAAATCAAAAAGCCTGTACATTACTGTATCGCCTAAAGTGGGGAAAAAAGCATTATATATTTAGGAGAGACATTTAAATTGCCATCCCCTCAGGTTTGACAAAGACCAGACCCTATAATTCACTGTACATTGCAATAGTTGACGACACTTGTTTTGGAAATTAAATTAACCATTTGTGAGCACATTTACTTTGGCAAATACAGCACCAAAACACATCACCAGTCATAAGCACGAGAAATGTCCGATAGGAGTGCAACTGTAGAACCATTTTCTAGACTTGTTAATATATTCACTGCATCACACCTCTACAACCAGTGGAGACAATGGGAATTTTAACATTGATTTCATATTTTATAGAAATAACAAATGATTTCATCCATTTATCTGCCATAAAAAATACTAATGACAAGTCATCCGAGTCAGAAAAATATAGATAAATAAATAGAAGTTACATAAAACATTTTTTGATTTTTAATTAGCACCTGTGAGCTGTTTCCCATTAACACTGTGCACATTAAAAATATCTCTGCTTTTCTAATTAAGTAAAGTGGAAACAGATGAGATCGCCTCTTTGAACAAAGGTCAGCTATTGCGTCTCGGCTCGTTCCTCTGTTTGTTTATTTGCCTAACACTATAGTAGAGTGTCTGCGACTTCCTCGACCGAATGTCACTCCAGAATGGGTGTTTGTTTTGGAAAAACCTTTTTCTCCTCTCCCTCTTGTCTTCATCGTCTACTTTCTCCCCTCTTTCCTCGAATGTGATCGATAGATAAAGGCCGTTGCTTGTCTCTCAGAACAGTTTTGTTGTGATTATATCAGTTCAAATATCCTGTTTAATGATATACTGTATTTATACACATTTATGTCAAATAGATTTAGTTAATATGAGTTATAATGACAAGTCAAATGGCAGATTAAAGCTGGACTGATGAAAGATGAGCATCAATCAAAAGGTCCCTGGAGACTCTGAAAGACATGACATGGTTGTCAAGGAGAGAGGGGAAGTGCAGCGACTCACTCCCCTAGCCTTCCATTGATTGGTCTTTCATAACCATTAGTCGTGCTTTCAGAGCCCATCTAACGAATGGCCAGTCTATCGATGTGATTTAAGACCTGACTCATTTCTCAGAAAAAAACTAATTAAAGAAAAGCATTGCTATGAATTGTGTAACGGAGTTTAAATGTGTGAGAAATGCATGCATTTCGATTATGAGAGAATTTAATTTGAATCTCCACTTTCAATCAATCTGCTGTTGCATTAGTCTCAGACTTTGATAAGGAAATATGCATTTTTCACCTTCTGCTGTTTGCAAATAAACAGAGGTATTGAGTTAGTTTTTACTAACAGCCATTATTTATTTTGGAAATTGAAATATAGCACATTGACTAAACAGGTAATTTCATATAACGCTATGGCTTTTTAAAAACTTTTCTAAACTGTAAATTCAGAGTAAAGTTTGGCCAATGCTTCCCCGCTGGACTCTCCTAAGTGAGAGGATCTAGCTGGCACACAGTGGTATGACCACCACCATCACATTATTTTCATCTTCCACCCCCTCTTCCCTCTAAAAATCTGTGAGTTACGCGTGAGAAAGAGCTGAGAAAGGGGGCCAGACGGGAAGGAGAGTACGACAGAATTGAATAAAGTTCAACAAGGCAGAGAGGATTGCACCAGAAGTCAATAGCAATTCTGCTTTTTTCTTTACAACTTCTGCCTTCTTAAACATTTTTACACCCCAACCTTTTATCTGTGTCTGCATGCATTGAGAGAGAAACTTAGGGATGGAGAGAAAGAAGAGAGGGAGAGACCCTCATTCCATTTTTATTTGAATGTTGATTGAGGATGGTCACCATCTGTGCAAACTGTCCAATTCTTCTACTCTCTCCCTGTGGCGTCTTCACATCTGAAGTCATAAATATTGGGGGAAGCCTCACTTCTGAGATAATCCAGAGAATATAATTTATACTGTTTCTGCTTTTTTCCCACTGAATTCCTTTCCCTACGCCTTATTTGTTTCTTTACAGTTGAAGTCGGAAGTTTACATACACCTTAGCCAAATAGATTTAAACTCCGTTTTTCACAATTCCTGACATTTAATCCTTGTCACGGGTGTCGTTGGAAGTAGACCAAGGTGCAGCGTGGTCAGCGTACATTTGATTTGATTTAAATAAAATGTCACCAACAAAACAAGAAATAACAAAACAACCGTGAAGCTTAACAGGGCTCAGTGCCACAAACTAAGTTAACTACCCACACTGAAAGGAGGGGAAAAGGGATACCTAAGTATGATTCCCAATCAGAGACAATGATAGAGAGCTGTCCCTGATTGAGAACCATACCCGGCCAACACATAGAAACACAAATCACAGAAATAAAGGACATAGAATGCCCACCCAAATCACACCCTGACCAAACCAAAAATAGATTAAAAAAAAAGTCTCTCTAAGGTCAGGGCGTGACAATCCTAGTAAAAAATCACTGTCTAGGTCAGTTAGGATCACCACTTTATTTTAAGAATGTGAAATGAGAGAGTGATTTATTTCAGCTTTTATATCATTCATTACATTCCCAGTGGGTCAGAAGTTTACATACACTCAATTAGTATTTGGTAGCATTGCCTTTAAATTGTTTAACTTGGGTCAAACGTTTTGGGTAGCCTTCCACAAGCTTCCCACAATAAATTGAGTTCATTTTGGCCCATTCCTCCTGACAGAGCTGACGTAACTGAGTCAGGTTTGTAGGCCTCCTTGCTCGCACACACTTTTTCAGTTCCGCCCACAGATTTGCTATGGGATTGAGGTCAAGGCTTTGTGATGGCCACTCCAATACCTTAACTTTGTTGTCCTTAAGACATTTTGCCACAACTTTGGAAGTATGCTTGGGATCATTGTCCATTTGGAAGACCCATTTGCGACCAAGCTTGAACTTTCTGACTGATGTCTTGAGATGTTGCTTCAATATATCCACATAATTTTCGTCCCTCATGATGCCATCTATTTTGTGAAGTGCACCAGTCCCTCCTGCAGCAAAGCACCCCCACAACATGATGCTGCCACCCCCGTGCTTCATGGTTGGGATGGCGTTCTTCGGCTTGCCAAACAGTTCTATTTTTGTTTCATCAGACCAGAGGACAATTCTCCAAAAAGTACTATCTTTGTCCCCATGTGAAGTTGCAAACCGTAGTCTGGCTTTTATATGGCGGTTTTGGAGCAGTGGCTTCGTCCTTGCTGAGGGGCCTTTCAGGTTATGTGGATATACGTAGATACTTTTGTACTTGTTTCCTCCAGCATCTTCACAAGGTCCTTTGCTGTTGTTCTGGGATTGATTTGAATACCACGTTGAACGTGGTACCTTCAGGCATTTGGAAATTGCTCCCAAGGATGAACCAGACTTGTGGATGTCTACAATTTTTTCTGAGGTCTTGGCTGATTTCTTTTGATTTTCCCATGATGTCAAGCAAAGATGCACTGAGTTTGAAGGTAGGCCTTGAAATACATCCACAGGTACACCTCCAATTGACTCAAATGATGTCAATTAGACCATCAGAAGCTTCTAAAGCCATGACATAATTTTATAAGCTATTTAAAGGCACAGTCAACTTAGTGTATGTAAACTTCTAACCCACTGGAATTGTGATACAGTGAATTATAAGTTAAATAATCTGTCTGTAAACAATTTTTGAAAAATGACTTGTGTCATGCTCAAAGTAGATGTCGTAACCAACTTGCCAAGACATGTGTGCAGTGGTTCAAAAACGAGCCATAATGACTCCAATCTATGTGCATGTAAACTTCCGACTTCAGCTGTACGTCTCTTTTTTTTCTTCACTTTGACAAAAACATTTAGGCCTATTTGCTATTGATCACGTTTTTAAAATAATTGCTTTTGGGGCCTTTTCCCTATCCAGTATTTACTATGACATCTGGTCCTTTTGTTTTACTTGTTTGGTGTCATAAATCTGCCCTCTTTATTCCTCCCTACACTTATGTGTTGTGCCTGCTGTAGTGGGTTTCAATAGTACAAAAGCTTCCACCTAGTGAATTGCATTGTTTTTAGTGACAGAGAAGAATGTTATTATGTCAATAACCCCCTTCCATAAGAAATAAGCTAGTGGCTCTGTGCCAGTAATACATTTATGAATAAAAGTGCCTTCTTCAGCACAGTAGGGATGCCCCTTTACAAGTGAGCATGAGGAAAATAATTGTGATTTGCAGGGAAAATACACTTCAGAATGGGGATCCTGCTGAGGAATTGTTCGGAGAGCTGTAATTTTCCACTAAAAAGTGACACATGCTCACAGGCTCATCCACACAAAGTGTTTCTGTGTCTCCATTTAAATATATATATGTTTTAGTTGTAGTACATCACTGAATTCGTTAGATTGATATTTCATTCCAAATACATACAAAACCTGTTGGTATGTGGTGTTTGTTAGCTTGCTACGGTGGTTCGTGTACCATATTTCTTGTAGAAAAGGCAAGCTTCTCTTTAACATTAACCAACTGTTTATATGGTAGCCATTATAGCCATGGTTCTTGATAAACTCTAAACAGGTTTTGTAGAGACAGACAGAGGGGTAATGTCTTCCTAAAGCAACTCCTAAATTGCATTAACATGAGTATGACCCGTTCACACAGCACCTGTTCTTTCCATTCCATGAAAGATACAAATGCAAATGTCCTCTGGAAACGTGATATCTCTCCGTTTTCAATGCATGATTTTTGCACAACGTCGTCTGTTCCACATTACTGCCATCTGATAACAGTGCCACTCACCTAGAAAACACCTTTTAAGGGTCATAACTTTTCGTAGATATGCCGTTCGGTATAGGTTATGCTCCTGTTTGACCCCCTTCAGATTGCGCTTGCGTTTACACACCAAAAAAATGGAACAGGGGATGGAAAGAGGAGTGTAGAACAAACACCCAGAGACCACAAATGACCTTACTGAAACACTTAGGGAAAGATGACGCCTGACAAATATACTGGTGTTACGTTGCTCAGTCTCCTCCCTCTATGGACCAATGAATAAGTCCTGTATTTAACTGAACTTTTATACATTTAAGGAGGGAGGATAATATATAGACTAAGAGATAGTGAGAGAGCCATCCTTTGGTGTTTTAGCCCAGTAATAAAATGTCTAGACACCAATTAACATCAATTTCCCTCAAGAATTTGTGTCATCAGTGTGAGAGATTTTCTCGGCACTCTGGGTACCAGTTTAAATATATCCCTCTTATCAATCAATGCTTTCTTCCTCCTCTATTTTAATTGAACTTTGTTTCCATTTGTCAAGACCTTTCTTCTGGAAAACATGTCTCCTTGTCCTCACTGTAAAAGCCAGACCAGATCAATCAGTCAAACTTGGTTTCCTCCTTATGTCCTTTCACATCCCGCGGTTCGACTCACGCTAGAGCCCTTTCAAATCCAGTGTCACCCAGCGGTCCCCTGTTCCTGTGACATTAGACTGGCCCATTGGTTATCTCATAACAATACAAAACAAACTGTTTTATTAGGTATGCCACATAAAATAATATCCAAAGAAAGATCTTTAAACTTAGGGGCAGGTTTGTGTGTAGCTTCAACCAAACAGCGCTATTCTAAGGACATGGAGCCAACATGAACATCAACGTCTCTGCGTCACTGTGGTGACTAATTACTCAGGCATCATGTTGAAGTATTCTAATTGGAAACACAAAGGTACCCATGTCAGAGAGGAAACCTAAAAGCAGGGAAAGAAGCAGTTGGCAGTGTGTTGACAGTGCAATGAGAAGGAGTCTTGTTCTTTACAGAAGAGAAACATTTACTATACCTGAGGTGATTTTAACCATTTAGGACATGCCAACAGACATGCTCATCTGGATATCTTTCTTACGGACTGGTGATGGTGGTATGTGAACTTGGCAGTTAAGAAATGTTTTAGCCATGTTTTCTTAACTGATAAATATAACTCAGCAGCTTATTTGGGCTCCATCCATCTACCGTCTGATGTCTTTATTTATTTTCAATATATCTTTTTTACATTTCTTGTTTCATTTTTCTTCGCCTTTTTTGGGAGAATTGGCACCTGAATTGGAACGAGGTTCATGCAGAGCATCCCCATCCATCACTACAACTGTGTTTCCAAGGTGATGTTATTGAGATTGTAAATAAGAAGAGGCAGACATCACACAACCTGAAGGATATGGGACACAGACAGCAAGCGTATAATTACAGCTGTATCGTACGAAGTGTGTTCTTGCCAACCATAACCTTTCATTGTCACCTACCACAGCCGTTTGTATTTTCTTCTTCCATTTTCTTTTATGTATACATAAAAGTAGATGTTATTGACTGGTTGCTGAAATCCGTGAAAATACAATTTCAATGAGGTCCACCATTTTATTTTATGTATTTGATTATTTTCAAGTGCATGTCTCCAAAACGCCTAGACCTACAGTATTCAGATTTTTTTTTAAAGATGTTTGTCTTAGACCATACCTGATTGCAATTTATTTGATAAGATTGACAGATTCTTCCATTTCCCCTTTTTTTCCACCTCTTTAAAAAAATGTTTTACCTTTATTTAACTATGCAAGTCAGTTTAGAACAAATGATTATTTACAAGGCCTGTCTATGACAGGGACGATACAATAATGTATAACATGTTGTGCAAAGTGAGATCTTTTACGATCAGATCAACATTCTAATATGTTATTATCTCAATGTTTGATCGACACAACAGTATTTCCGAGATAAAGGGAATGCCAGGCAGTTTCATCAGCACTATTACTATTATTGACGTACAGTCTGTCCCCGAATATGTCAGCGCACATTATGATAGTTCATCCTTTTAATTCCGTTTTGAATTCTTATCTATCTTCCTTTATGTGCAATTTGTGAAAACATTACCATGTTTATCTCTTAATATCACAGGGATGACGCAAGTTAAGCTGAGTGCTATAAGTTGGCGATCTTTGAACGCAGCAGTTTTAAAGTCCCAATTCTGTGGTCAATTTGACTAATGTTAAGATATGTGAACTATTTTCAGCATTATTTTCACAATATTTGACATTGTTCAGCTACATAATTTAAATCTAGCATTCATTTGCACGAGACAAGGTCCTCTTGATAAATAGTTCATTCTCTAGTATCATATGGTGTCGCTGGTGCCAATGACATCTATAGTGCCGCCAATTGGTCTGGTGCAGTCATCTAAGGTTGCAGTGACTTTATATTCACACAGCTTGTAAGGACAGACATAAAGTTTACATACCAAATTTCATGGCCCCATGTCCATCGGTTCAGTTCTTATAGTCCTGGTGTAATATAATGCCATCTAATGGTGCAGTGTGGCTGACATTAAATGCAGCAAGTAATCATTATCATATTCATTAGAGGCTAATTCATTGAGTCTCTATACCAAATCTGGATTAAATCCGATTTATTGTTCGTGAGAAGATTTTTAAAGTATTTTTAGAATATCTGCTAACGTGCGTCTATAAGTACAGTGCTGGCATCTTTGATTTTTGAAAGATTTTTTTCTTTCTCAAAACCATTCAAGAGTGATGTAATGAGTCTACATACAAAATCTGGAGTGAATCTGACATATGGTTCATGAGGAGAAGATGATTGCAGATGATTTTGAGCATTAGCATTACATATGCAAAGATTTAGTTTTTAATGGTCACCTTGTTTATTGAGATGTCAATACCAAATTAAGTGTGGTTCATTTTAGGGACATCTATGATAGCGATTACATGTTTCAAGATGATAGACCCATGTGGAGTGGATTTAGAGTGGTTTAAATGGACACGTAAAATCAAAAATGTTCTTTGATCTTTTGACCAATCCCTTAGCTTCTCTCAAACTAAGTTAAGACATGTACCATGGGCCTACATTCCAAAGTTGGTGTCATTTGGTCCTATGGTTTATGGAAAGAATAGGTATTTGTTTGAATATTTTACCATATTAGCATTGGTGATAATATGCATCAACTTGTATAGTGTGGCCATCTTTGAAAGCATCAATGTCATTTTATCAAACTCTATAGGGACTATATTTGGAGTGAATCTGAACACCTAATGAGTTATAAAAAATGTGCTAGTTTGTAAATTATAATTGTTACAACTTATAAATATTGTATTAGGATAAATTAACAAGGTATTGTTCTCGACCTCCTTTTCATTACTTAAGAGTGTACATGTTCATGATAAATAAATACATTCAAATGTGAAATATCCATGAAGAACATTGGAAGATTCATTTATTGTCCAATGTCCATGAATGTAGAACAAAAATGTGCCTTCTGCTTTGCCCCAACCCTTTAAAAAGACACCAAAAACTCCGTAAAAAACAACACACAGGTCCAGTATCCACATCAAAAACATTTCTGGTTGCATACAGGCTCTTTTTCTAGATGTGGAATGTCATGTGAAAGCATCTGCTATGTTTCTGAGTTTCCGTTTGCTTGGTCATTATGGGAAATGGTTGAAGTTCATTTTCGGGCAGGTGATGATTCCAATGCAGTTTGAAAGGATCTTTATTCATATATATATTTGTATACTTTGTTCCATTTACCATGATGAAATGGTAAACGGGTGTGACTGTCATGCAGGCGTTCAAGGTTATACGGGGACACAGAGGAAGGTAGTATGGTTTCGACATGGAGATATCATCAAACTTACAGTATGTATATAAATATAATACATCCCCCTCTTATTTATTACTTATACCTTCCCTATATCATTTTATATCCTAACATCAGTCTTCTTTCACTAGATTCTCCCTTTGCTCCCCATTTGTTTGTGTAGGTCCGCTCTCAACGAACTATTGTCCCCCCCAAAGAAAGTGAGAGGGAGAAGGAATGACACACCGAGAGAGGAAAAGAGGTTAAAAGACAGTTAAAACACTTAGTTGTATGTATGAGTTTCAGGTCCAGCTCCAGGAAATGATGCATCGGTGTGATCGAGACTGTGAGAATGCCACTTATGTCACCCCTCACAGCCTCTCAGTGGCATGGCAAGCTGCCCCGGTTGTCATGGGAATGTGTGATTCAGGAGGCACATTCGTCAAAGGGGTTTACGTTTCTCTTTCTCTTTCTGCTTCACATTTTCAAAAGGACACGTCACCCCTTGTAAATTAGGAAAGGAAGCCAATTAATGACGTTCGATATCTCAGTGCGCAGATCATGGGACATGTCTCGTTAAGATAACAGTTTTACGAGTGAGGAGAAAGAGGAATGCTGTGTTGGTTTGATTTGATGTGTATTGTGTACTTATTTGTGTTTGGTAGCAAATTAGACACACGGTCATTCTGAAGCAGCGTTGTGCCGACTGTAGGAGGACAGTAACACAATAGAGTGCATCTGACCATAAAGCAACTCTTTCAATATGCTTGGAAATTGGAGACGTCACACAATGTCAAAATGTAAATGTTTGAGGCAGCGTTATGTTTCTTACACTACCCACAGATGTCAGTTCAATGTCTATTTTTGATTCACAGTTAGTTGCGTTTTCACCACGTCATTGGATTTAGGTTCAAAGTTGGGTAAAAAAAAAAGCGGGGCACAAACTGAGTTGTGACATTTGACTTGTAAAAATCTATGGAAAATGTCTGAGCATTTGGAAAAGTTTAAACTGAGATATTTATAGTAAACATTTCATATTATTGATCATTCAGAAAGTTGGGCATTAAAAACGATTCAGTCTCATGCCCAGAGAAATATCCTGAGAGAAGGAGAGCGAGAGAGAGAGTAGATTGATGAGGGGGTGACAGAGTGACATTGCATTCTGGGAACTGTGACCATACATCTCTGTTATGATTTTGAACAGCATTACAATGACCCACTGTCTGACCATCACAAGCTAGGAGGTCATCTGCCTAGCATCCTGGTTAATGTACAGTGATTATGCTTTCGCTAAAGGGAAATTGTTAGATATTACTGCATGGTCGGAACTAGAAGCACAAGCATTTCGCTACACTCGCAATAACATCTGCTAACCATGTGTATGTGACCAGTAAAATTTGATTTTAATCTATACATGTAAAAACCTAAATTATGCTACAATAATTAACTATGACAAACCAAAAACAGTGATAAACCAAATGAAAAATAAATACAAAATTAGACATTTCTCACGCTCCTTCAGCCGTATCCTGCTATGATTCCGTTCGAGCAGATCTGTCAAACCACTGTCTCTGCAGTATTAAAAAACAAATAAACACTCTTCTTTTTTTCGGCCTTGGTGAACCAGCTGTGCTGTGAATGCAACTAAACTCAGCTCTCAGCACCCTCGCAGAGTCCCGGTGTGTATTTGCTTACTTCTCTCTGGTGTGTCTGGAGCTGTGTGTGTGTGTGTCTGTTTCTGTATGTGAGGTATTCTTCTGTGGGGTGTGTGAGACAGAGTAAGCAATGTTTTGGTGGATAATCTCACATCAGTTTTATATGTTAAATATGTTTGTTGACAACATTACATGATGTAGGGGGAAAAGATGCTTGCTTGTATTGGCGACATAATTCAACCTGCTCTCACTCCTGGCGTCATCAGTGGAAAACATATGACAAGAGTATGCTAATTATAACAGGAACAGTATGCATGTTTGTCTAATGAGTACAGGAGAAGCATGTTTGTGTCGTATTGTTGAATAGAGAAGTAAACTAGGACTACCAGCTTGTATAAAAGCTCTCCCCCTGTCAGTGGAGCCGAAACCAGCAGGGACACCTGAATACTAGCTATGGCCTACCTACCGATCACGCCTGTTGGGCTTGTCATCTCCCTTGTGGCAATTTGGATTCTCAAATTTGAGGTTAATTAATCAAAAATGATTTCTTTTCTCATTAGGTATGCAGTTGGTTTGCAGTCTGCAAAATCAATGTTTTACAGATGTTTCCCTGGCTTTTGTTTTTCGAGACGGCGCTGATTTTTATTGGGTATGGATTTAAGAGGGTGCTGAGGGAATCTCGCTGGCGTCTGAGCTAACCCAGAACAAATACGCACACGCGTGCACACACACACACACTAAGCTTTCACTGACAAGAGTCGTGCGTTCGTTACGGTAAGGACAGATGTGCCGTCCTTACTGTAACCCTAATCTCTACACTAAAAACAATGGCTTTGTGTCATGATTATTTATTTGTGTCTGTCAATAACAGTGTATCGTAATCTTACTAACATACAATAAATAAATGTATGTTTTTTTCAAGAACCGTCTTTTTACATGTTTCTTTTCGATCACAGCCAAATCTATTGGGGTTGAACCACCACACACACTCTGGGTAGCACTCTTAAATCACATAACAGCTTCTGGTTCCAGTTCCTGTTGGTTGTAAACAAACTTAATGTTGCATTTCCTGTAGTCTAGACACAAGAACAAAAATGGCCAGTGCCAGAAAGGGGAGCACTTGTGGTTCCTGAGGAGTGGTTGGCACAGCTCAGCACCAAACTCTGGCCTCCTGAGAGCGTTAGAGAGAGAGAGAGAGAGAGAGAGAGAGAGAGAGAGAGAGAGAGACTACAGCTAAACTCAAAACGTTGTCAGATATGTTCTGGCTAGCCATCTAGATAATAGTGGAACTGACAGCACTTTAACTACTTTGCAGATATGAAAAGAACAGACAATCATAACATCAGTCAAAGATATCAAATTAATTCCCAGTTTGTGCTTCAAAACCAACTTGAGGTTTTAAAAATAGGTTCTATTGACAAAAGAAACCCATGACGTACACTAAGGCAAAATAGATGGGTGCAATGCATGATTAATATAATTCACCAATACATTTCTTGGTAGTCCAAAAGATATTGCTATCAGGTTTTAAATCAAAGCTGGCCTGTTACATTGTTTGCTGCCTTCACCAATTTGATGCACTGTTTCAGTGACTCAATATTTTGAACAAAAACGGATGATTGTAACAAAGAACGGGAATTTCTAAACAATCAAACTAGCCAGGGAAATTATCACAAGTCAATCATAACATGGGTAATAGGCTAGCGCATGTGTCAAACACAAGGCATGACAGATTTCTATCCAGGCCGTTCAAATGATTTGACAAGCCAAATCGTTTGGCCCCCTACCATACCACCCGCACTGCGCTGCACTACAAGTCACAGCAAGCACTGCCAACGTGCTGCCCGCCAAACAGCAGTGCATTGCCACACACACACACACACACAACCCTCCTCCCAGAGCCACACACATGAGCCTGCCAGTGTGCTGCATTATATCATCACTAATCGCACAGACCGAAAGTTTAAAGTGTTGTAGGCTAAATGTCCATGCCAAGTTTCAGTTCCAATGAGTCATTGCTGTAGCGTACAGAAAATGTCATCTTGGTTGTCAAAAAAGTGAAGATAAAGGATTTATACGCTGGTATAAATGACCAAGGACAATAGGCAACAGGACAGACACAAGCAAGTCAACAGTTATCTACTTTATGAAATTACAGCCTGATGCACCGGAATCGGTGATTTAAACTTCAATTGCGCTGCTTTTGTGTCCCATTTTACAGCTCGCAGTGAAGGGAAAGTGTATGGACATGCCCCAGTCCTAGCTAGGCTACTAAAATGTGGCAGTCTGGCTTTGGTTTTTAAACCTTGACCATGAATAATCCAAACAAACTAAACCTGCATCAAAACACCATGCAAAGGACAAACGTGTAGGCCTTTTCACAGCCACAATTGAGCAGTCGCCTAGACTGGCTACTCAACTACATTACAATACATTGATTGCACCACGCAGCAGTGCTGCATTCATTATTTATTGAGAAAAGCTAAAAACACGGAGTCTAATGTTAGCTAGCTGCTAGGAGGATGTCATGTCATTGGAGGAGTGGGTGAGTGACCAACCTTTCCCCCCTCATTGTTTTCGGTGGCTACAGCTAGAGATGTAGGTGTCATTTGGTTAGATTGCAACAACAAAAAAGTGAATCGCTATGCGGAACTTGAACGACTGTTGTCAATAGTTTGCAAATCTATTGACGTGGATCAAATGGGCGGGGAGGCAGGCAAGGTCCCGTTCAGTTGTCAAAACGTGGGTTAGGACAGAAGGATGAAGCAGGCTACTATTATTTTTTGAGCTTTTGGCGAATGCTCTTTAATGATCTGAAGTTGCGCTGTTGCTACTACATGTAAACACATAGTATCATGACACAAGGCGAGACCCAGATGCAGACACAGGAGGCAGATCGTTTGAGTCTTACAATATGTATTAATCCAATAGGGTAAGGCAAGAGAATGGTTGTGGACCGGCCAAAAGGTCAAAAGGTACTGAAGGGCAGGCAGGATGATGAGGCAGGAGAGAATGTAGACCAGAGTCAGGCAGGGGTCAAAACCAGGAAGACTATCAAAAAGAGAAGGGCAAAAAGGAGTATGGGAAAAACACACTGGTTTACTTGACTAACACACAAGACAAACTGGCACAGAGAGACAGGAAACACAGGGATAAATACACTGGGGAAAATAATCAACACCTGGAGGGGGTGGAGACAATCACGGGAATGACACACAGTCCAGTTCAAAGTGAATGATTGCAGGCCCGTGTGGCAAATGGCTTATTTGCATGTAGGCCTACTGTAGCGCTGATTGGCTATGGAGCACCGGTCTGCGTAGACTCCAGTCCTGGACAAGACAGATGTTTTTATTAGGTTGTGTATACTGCAGTGCCTATTAATTGTCCAAACGCACGGCCGCTTTTTTACTCTATATTGCTGTAGAATTTTCACAAGTGCCTTACTATACATCACTCCCAAACATTCTTTGAGTTTATGAAAATGCTTGTCAGAAAATATATATTTTTTGTTATATTCTTCCTGGGGTTGTATATGATCAGATTTAAATAAGATTTCATGTTGCTAAAATGCTGTCAGTTTCACTTTAACTAACAAGCTAACAACGCACCAAAACAATGTCTGGAAAGTTGCCTGGCTTGCTAGATTTAGTTGCCTGGCTTGCTAGATTTAGTTGCCTGGCTTGCTAGATTTAGTTGCCTGGCTTGCTAGATTTAGTTGCCTGGCTTGCTAGATTTAGTTGCCTGGCTTGCTAGATTTAGTTGCCTGGCTTGCTAGATTTATTTATCCTAAATACATTTTTAAACGGATACTTTTTTTGTTGTTGCAAAAAAAATAGAGCAGCGAACAAAGATTTTTGGACCAAGCTGCTGCATGCAAGCTGCACGTTTTGCTTATACTTTTTCATAATGACAAGGACAAGTTTGATGTCAGAGAACAACAATAGAATGTTCATGATTTAATACGTGCCAATGCCGATAAGATGAAAGGTGACATTTTATGAGGGGTTGGTGGGACCTACAACAACCCTAGACATACAAAAACCATAGACAATACAAAAACTAGCATACCCACCTTAGTAACACCCTGACCTAACCAAAATATAAAGAAAACAGAGATATCTAAGGTCAGGGCGTGACAGTATATTGAAATATTATATTGATAGAATGTAAATTCAACATTTCACTTTTGGACCAGGTCCAAACCATTCCCGGACAATCACTTCTTCAATCCGGTGCTTTGTCAGACTGAATATTAATTTAGACACTTGAGATATTTGAAATATCTTCATTACTTTAAGGGCAAATCAGCTTGTTTTGGTTCAGAGTAACTGTTCAAATTACATTGCCATATAAAACATTTCATCTCTGTCCAAACCATCTGTTTTTAGAATTGTTCTAGCACTGTTGGTGTTTACACATTCCCCCTGTTTGAATTGCATAGCCTTGTGGTTCGTTCATGTGTGTGTGTTTCTACTTTCTCTGTCCGTTCCGCTCAGCTACACAGGGAAAAGAATATGAAGCAGAGGAGCCAAGGAGCCCCAAACAGAAATTATTATTGATTTAATCACATAATCAGCCGCAAACACTTCAGGCCAAGATAGCAAATCCATAATAGCCTCCCCACATAACCACCCTTACAAATTTACCATCAAACCCCTCTGCGCGCGGATAGCAAACAGAGGAGCCAAGGGTCACCTTCAGTTGCCGGCAAAATATTGACGTTCCTAATGCTTAAATATGTTTTTGAGTTAAGCGTTATCAATCACCGATAAGGGCCAGGCGTCTGTAAAACATAACTCCATTGGAAGAAGGATTACACGAATGCTTTTCTTCTCATAATCTAAGCACATCTATCAGAGGAAAGGGGGAGCATGACATCAATTGTGTTGGAGACAGACATGTCCCTTTGTGGCAGATTCAGCCATTGTGGGAGAGACAGCAATATCGTCCCCCCCTTCTTTAATTCACAAATGCTTATGCTTTTTGCTCTCAGAACACAAACAGACCAATCAATGTATGTGTGTGTGAACCTACACCAGTACAAAACATTAGGAACACCTGCTTGTCCATGACAGACTGAACAGGTGAGAGCTATGATCCCTTGTTAAATCTACTTCAGTGTGGATGAAGGGGAGGAGACAGGTTAAAAAAGGACATGTAAGCTTTGAGACAATTGATACATGGATTGTGAGTGAGCCATTTAGAGGGTGAATGAGCAAGACAAAAAATGTGCCTTTTGAATGGGATATGGTGGTAGGTGCCAGGCGCACCGGTTTGTGTCAAGAACTGCAACTCAGTGTACCAAGAATGGTCCACCCCCGAAAGGGCATCCAGCCAACTTGACACAACTGTGGGAAGCATTGGAGTCTACATGGGCCAGCATCCCTGTGGAACACTTTCGACACCTTGTAGAGTCCATGCCCCGGGTGGGAGCAAATCAACATTAGGAAGAGGCATTCCTATTGTTTGGCGTACTCCGTGTATATTACAATTCTAAAGGTAATATATTAGCATCACATAGGCATTTTTCAGCGCGAGCAGTGAAACTTAATATAAAATACAAATAAATAACTAAATTGCACTTGAGTCTTTGTTAGATTAGTGTATAGGGAAAATGGTTATTTTCAATAATATACAAGGTGACAAAATAATTTCCACTGGAATAAGCTGGTTTTTAATGAATAAAAACCAAAATACTTAATGTCTTTATTCCTCATAATGTGAAAGCCTATCAACAAAACCCTCAGAAAGCCGACTTCAGGGGCTTCAGAAGTTTCATTTATGACCTTGAAAGCAGGTGCAAGGTAAAATTGTGTGCGTAACTTTTTCCAGAAGGTTTTCATATAGAGACTCGGAAGCAGGTGCATGACACAGTAAGCTGCTCTCTGACCCATGAAAGAAACCCTGAATGGCATTAGCTCTATTGGCACAGTGTTCATTCTCAGGTCTGAGAAAGATAACGATCATAGCAGAGTTATACAGTAAGTATAACGTCGCAAAGTGAGACCCAAGATGCAGACACGGGATGCAGATGTTTTGAGTCTTTGACATTATTCAATCCAAAAGGGGTAGGCAAGAGAATGGTTGGTGGACAGGCCAAAGGTCAAAAACAGTTCAGAGTCCAGGAGGTACAGTGTTGCAGGCAGGCACCGAGTCCAGAAAACAGGCAAGGGTCAAAACCAGGAGGACTAGCAAAAGAGAATAGAAAAGGCAGGAGCACGGGAAAAACATTCTGGTTGACTTGGAACAACACAAGACGAACTGGCACTGGCAGATAGAAAATAGGTATGAGTTCCCAGGGGATAATGGGGCAGATGGGCGACACTTGGAGGGGGTGGAGACAAGCACAAGGACAGGTCAAACAGATCAGGGTGTGACAGTAAGACTAATACAGGAAATGTACCTTCGATTTGTCAAAATCAGACCTTTCTGAATTTGTTGGAATGTGTTTCTCCATACATTCACTATTGTAAACTGCCTTACTAATACAAGAGGTTGTCAAGTTTTACACAGTAATGGAAAAAAGGAAGGGATGACTATCTCATTTCACACGGATATTGAAAAATGAATCAGATGCAGTTTGCAACTTGGCTTCGACGCCTAGCTATGCATCCATTCAATTGCCCATCCCTGTCCATCTTGCCTTGAGCTACGCAAGCCTAATTGTTTACCAAAGGGTTGCGGCTCATTTGCTCCTGGAGATTGGGCCTAATTAACACTAAGTTGTCTGAACACGGAGGAGCGCTGTCCACTCCACTTTAATCTAATCTGTAGTCTTTCAAAAAAAATAATGAGATCATTTACACCTCATTAACGAGGGAATGTAATGTCTGGGCATTCATCATAATGATTGCTTATCATTTCACTTTGCAATATTATCTCCTCTAATGAAACTGTTCACACAACTGCCAAGAGTGTCTTAATTGGTCGTGTGAAATCACGGAGCACCAGGCAGCTTGCCGCTACGTGTGTGAAGTTCTAATTTGCAAAGGGGGGAGGGGTTCAGGGGGTGGCTGTGGATGACAACACTCACATTCAATGTGTGCATAAATACTCTCACACCCGTAGATAGTGAAGTATAGGCCTGCAGAGAACACAGAATCAAATAAACAGGTTTGGTTAATTGTTCAGTGAAATTCATCGGAATCACTGTGGTGAAGACGACACCGATGCGGAAGTTAAAAGCCTTGTTTAGAAAACACAAATACCTTATAATTAGGTCATAGCAACGGTGAGCATTGACATGTCCTCTCCTGTGGACTTACAATGGTAGTTCCAAACTATCTTGCTGGGCCTGGGTCTGTCCATCATACTCCTAATGTTTAGCTGTGGTGCTCCTCCCTGTCAGTTGTCTCCTAGCAGGTCTAGGACCAGGGTTGAATGTGATTAGCCTGGTGGACATGGCTTTCACACTGATCCCAGCTTTGCTCTCCCAACGCGAAGCATGACAGGAAAAACATTCTGCCAATATTCCACTTTTGCATGATGTACACTCATATTATCCCATTGCCCAGCCACCAAGAACCCTCATTTCCTTGGTAGAGTTCTTTAATAGTGGATGAAAGGCATCCTAGCCAGGCTGTGGTCCACCTAAGATAGTCCATGCTTGACTAGGGAGAGGGATGCAGCACTCTGCTCACTGCCCTGGCTCTGCTGGCTTAGAGGAGCTTAGAAGGAGATATCATTTTGCGCTCTCGCCCCGGTCAGAGTGGTTAGGCGTTAATTGTGGCCCCTGGTCTGTGAGTGGAGCAAACGTATGTGTAACTGAGGAGCAAAGACTTCCCTAAATTGAAATCTGAGCAGCGTGTCTGAGAGCCAGGTCTATTTTCACACCACTGTGCAGTTTTGAGACGCACTAATAAATCGGCACTTTATTTTTAATCAGCCATTGAAAAGATTTGAATTTGACGTTTTTTTTACTGCAGTCCCCTGAGCCCTGTGCACTCCTCTCTCAACCTTTGTAGTTACTCTCTGGGTATCACTCACTATCCGTTATCCTTCCCTATCCCTCTACTCTTTATTTTGCTCATTGTCAAATCCCCAACGACTTTCTCTGTAGATGTCTTTTAAACCTATTCTTACACTTACTCTCTCCCTGACTTTTTTTTCGTGCTGTTGTTATTTTCTATTCCATCATCTGTATTCTTCCCTTTCTCCTCCGTTCTCCCTCTCTTTCTCGCACCACAGAAGCCGACTCATAACCCTGTCCAGCGTTATTGAATACCCCTCTTAACATCTCCTCTGCGGAGGCAAACAGCCGCCCTTGCCTGCCATAACCATGTGCTGATATGATTCATTCGGTCCCAGCGGAGCGGTCTAATGAACAGAGATGTATGCTCAGTCGCCTTGTACATGTAACCCCGGCGTGTTCCGAGGGGCATCCGCCGCTGTAATATGATAAGTGCCCTGTCGATAGGCTGTATGATATGTTAATCATACTAACACACAGAGCCCGGGGCGCTCTAGCGTTTATTTATGAAGGCTTGACCTGAGGGAGAGTAATAATCGGCTTTTCTCTGAACTCTCTAACCCAGAGAGCCAAGGGAACCGCCAATCACACACATCTGAGTCGTAGAATTCCCCCACCACTCTCCCCGCGAACGAAATGGCAGATTTATGCAAACATCCCAGTGTGTATATTTTCCCTCGCTCCTGTTTCTTTCACAGGGGCACAATGTCCACAGTGGAATTATGAAACTACACGGATGGAAACACGCGTTGATCTGCTATATTGCATGTACTGTCTAGCAACCTCACATATCTCTTTGGCCGGATGTTTTCTGTTTATATGCTGTGTAACTACACTTATAGAAAAGGGGTTCTTTGGCTGTCCCCATTAGAGAACCCTTTTTGGCTCCAGGTAAAACCCTTTTAGGTTCCATGTAAAACCATCTCTGGAAAGGGTTCTACATGGTACCAAAATGGTTATACCTGGAATCAAATGTCTTCAAAGGGTTCTCCCATGGGGACAGCCAAAGAACCCTTTTGGGTTCCAGATACACTCTTAGAAAAAAAGGTGCTAATTGTCATTAAAAACATTATCTATATTCACTATCCGGCCTAAGGCAAACACTCACTTAAAAGATCATTTCATTAGGCGATAATTGAGCTTTTTTTTTTAAAGTGTTCCGTTCAGCGTGTAACAGAAAACACACAGTTGAAGATAATCAGGGGATTGTATTTTGCTGGTACTTGAGGTCTTCTTGGCAGCGGAAGATGGGTGGGTGGTCGGCGGAAGTCAGCTGGGCTCTTCATTTGTGGCTGTGGGAGGGACATGAATAATCGCCTCCGTCAAAAGCCCCAACCTCACACATGGGGAGGCTGATCTGATCTGTTTGTCAATTACTCCTTTTAACCTTGTCTCTTAGAAACAACTTGCATTTGGCTTTGGATGTTTGCATTCCATTGTGGATTGAGCGATCATGAGCAACCCTACAGGTAGATCTCACAGCCACCAAGCATAAGCCCCATGTGACCTTTGCATTGTAGTTTACCAGAGAGGGTGTATTTAAGGAAGCAGCTGCTGCTAAAAGTGAATGAGAATCTGTTTCACTGTCATAGGCTCAAAACCCAGTTATCCAATTTGCTATCCAATTAGTGTACAGTTATACTACCTGTAGTGATGAGAAAATAGCCAAACAGCCATCTTCTGTTAATATTAGTCAGGTTTGATGTTTTGAACAGTATGAAGGCAGATACAGTATATGTTTTTTCCTCTCACATAAATTAAACTTTTAATTTAATTCATGATGTGATGGGGATAATGTGCTCATCGAAATTATTATTGTTATTTTTTTTATATTTGATGGATCACGTTAAAGTGATGACACTTCATATTTACATGTTCATTTTCAAGAAATATTACAATTTTATTTTGTACAATATTATAAAATTGGTATTATTATTTTTTAGTAGAGTCAAGAAACCTGTTAAGAAACGATGAAAGCTGTTTAAATCCTGAGAAAATCTCAAAAGATTAAAGGGAGCATTTAATCTGAAATTAGCTCGTTTATTCTTTTTTCATACAGTCCTGTGTTTTACTCAAAACAAAAAGTGCAAATGTGTGTTGGGGCGGAGCGAGAGCCAGTGCCTGGGCCTTGCATCTGTGAGCTGGGGGAAACAAAGGTTTGTTTGTGTGCCTCAATCACTCTTGCTCATGAAAGCAGACACTTACTTGGAGAAAAAAAAAGTCTCCTTTTTTCAGGAAAACACTCTAAAAACCAACATCCTGGGTATAAATTTGCAAAACGCAATACAGGCCTTATTGTGTGTGGTGGATGTGGGATGCATACGAATAGCCCCCCTGCCCCCTTCGCTCCTCCTCCTCCAAATAGTCCTGCCTCATTCCCCCAACCCCCACCCCTCTGCTCTCCATACAACCTAGTGGCTAATGTACAATAAATCAACAAAAGAGGGTCTCGGAGCCACTGTTATTTTATCTTCTTTTTTCTTTCTTTTTTATAGTATTGAATTCTAAGTTTTCTCTCTGCTTCCCACTGACACTCTAAACCAGCATTCAACTTACTCCGAGCCTAATCTAAGAGGAGATTGATAAGATGATTTCCCTTCCCTTTATCTTTTAGAGAGAGCTTATTTTTTTTCGGGTGGGAGAATAAAGTTACAAGTGTGCTGCTGGGGCGGCTGCTCTCGACAGTATCTCAGGAGCGAATGAGACGGCAGGCAGGAGGCTGAATGGAGCGGCCAGTCAGGCCAGAGGAATGGAAGGCTGGGAAAAAGCAGCCTTGGCAGTGATACCAGGTCAGCTCCGAGCCCCCACCATAGCCCAGTCCATGGCACCAGGTGTCCTCTGAATTCAAATGATACTCTTATTCACAGATGACTGAGTATTAAAACTCAAAAAATTTGCAACTGAATGCTGATATAATCCTAAGAAATATTTCACCATTAATGGGGGTGTCCCATTAAAGGAACAAGGCGGTCTTTGTGCAAGACTTTATGTATATTTATCAAGGTTTAAAAAGGAGGCAGGAGTGAGTATGGGGTGGGGGTGGTGAGGAAGGCATTTCCAACTGTTTACATGTTAATTCCAAACTTAACAGCCCTTGTCCTGGAACTATTTATACTTAAAATGCTAATCTTTTTCTTTTCTGTTTTGCCACTTAGACTCTTGACTGTAGATGTGCTAATGCAAAGGTCTGTATGGAGACTAGCTTTGAAATGTGAACACTTTACGAACAGATATTTTTGTGCTATGATAATTTAGTATGTTAGTCAGCATCCAGAATTACACAACATCAAGATGATACAATTTTAGTTGCTTTATTTGACCTACGTCATATTTAGTATTATTTGCGCTGTGAGGCAAGAGTTTGGTTTGATATTAAAAATGGTAAACAAACTTAGCAAATAATGTCATAATGATTTAGCGTTGTCAAGGCTCAGGAGAAGACCCTTTTATAATAAACGTTTGTTACAAAAACAGGGGGGCAGGCAAACGACAGGTCAAGGGCAGGCAGAGGTCAGTAGTCCAGAGCAGAGTCCGAAAGATACAGAACGGGAGGCAGAGGTCAGTAATCCAGGGTGGTATGACAAGGTACAGAACGACAGGCAGGCTCATGGTCAGTGCAGGCAGAATGGTCAAAAACAGGGAAAGCTAGACAACAGGAACTAGAGACAGAAAAGAGCACGGCAAAACCGCTGGCTTGCTTGATGAAACAAAATGACCTGGCAACAGACAAACAGAGAACACAGGTATAAATACACTGGGGATAATGAGGAAAATGGGCGACACCTGGAGAGGTGGAGACGAGCACAAAGACAGGTGAAACAGATCAGGGTGTGACAAGCGTTGACCCAGGAAATCCTCTTTCTGTTTGATGCATACTGTATGCTTGGCGCAAAGGTTATTTATAACTCTGGAACTTCAATGGTGATCTCATGCAAAACACAAAGAAAAATGTACTTTAGGAGTAGTGCAGTGCAAGACAGAGAGAAAAGTAACTTGATGAGTAGTTCAGTGGAAGACAGAGAGAAAAGTAACTTGATGAGTAGTTCAGTGGAAGACAGAGAGAAAAGGAAGAAAGACAAAGGAGAGAGAGGAGAAAGAAAGTGAGAAAGCACAAGAGAGGTTATGAATGTGGTTAGCTCTAGCGCCATGGCAACTGGTCAAGAGTACACAGAAAAGGAATGTGGGTAATGAAATGCTACAATCTCTTATACAGTCTATGGGTTGGCGTTGGACATTCATGTTCAGTTAGGTTGATTTTCTGTTTGATTTGTTTTTTATGTTGGTTTACTTTCTTTTGGTTGGCTTATCGCGCCAGCCAGGGTTATTTGTCAAGCGCTGTTTTTTGGCAATTAAAATGTATTAATGTATGTATCTATTCACTATTGAATGTGTCACCACGGCCTTCCTTGCTTGATACTTTTTATTATGTGCATAAAAACACATATACCCTGAATAGAACATTGGCTATAAACCAATCACTTTATATCATTAAGCATATAAGATAAATTCCATAAAGTGTCAAGCTCATACAGTCTTTGCAAAAAGCGCAACTACTTTGAACAAAGACACTTTTAAATCAAACTCAAGCTGAAATCTTTGAATATGCTGTCTGCAAATTGGTTTGCACCCATTGTAAGGGTGAATACAGTCTTTACATGTGAGCAGTTTCAGACCTCCACAATATGAGAACTGTCACTTAAACTTTGTAAAAGTGTAGGCCTAGAGTTGGCGGTCGGCGCTATGGCTGCATGAGATAGTTACACTGAATTTACGGATGATACATTCTGAATCGAGAGCTGTTATGACTACTGATGATGACGCTGTGTGTTTCAGTTTTCCTGTATAATTATCTTGCACACAAAATGGTTTGATAACAAACATTTAACATGCAAATTCCTGATTGAACTGGATCCTCATGAAACACCAGTGACTGATACCTCATCTAGAATTCCGGCCTCCAACACTCTGCACTTCGGAAAATCTGCATGAATCGCAACACTCTCTTTCTTTCAGTCTAATTATGATGCTAATATTAGCACTCTAAACAAAGAAGCAATTCCCAGTGACAGAAATGAGAAACATAATGCTCTCCTCATACAAAAGAGGAAGTACAGGGGTATTGTCTGGGCTACAAGACCGCAGGCTCCAAAAAGGCTCAGAAGCCCATGTCTACAACAAGGTTGTGTTGGCCTGCTTACATTGATCAACGGAAATTATGCACAGCCCATTGTGTTCAAATATCATAAATGGATGCATGAATACCCACAGAACCACCCCTCCAAATTACTATTTATATAACGGCCAGAGCTGTGGAGTATACAATTAGTCATATTTGTCTGCTGAAATGAATTGACAGAGATGTGGGAGAAAGAAAGAGTGACCAAAGAAAGTGTGTAGTCAGTTCTTTCATCTAACAGGATTAATTAGAGATATGAAATTGAAATTCCTCAGTGGGGGGTCCTGTTTTTACCACCCTCGGTTTCCATTCCACTCCTCTCTCCTCTCCTTTTGTGTTCCTGTTTACGCTAATGTGGCTTCAGTGCTTCTCCCTCTGTGATAAAAGCAGGGTCCTCTAGCCTGGCCACAGCAGTAGGCAGACCACGCACTCACTCACACAGCATTCAACCTCTTCCCTTTTCACCTGAGACAAATGTTCCGAATTTATAAGGACAGTGTTGATTTGTTTCTAGAATTTGAATGTGTGCGTATAATCTGATGCACAATTTGTAAGTATAATTTTGACCATTCTTTTTTGAAGTGATGATGCTCGTGCTACTCTAGTAGGCCTATTTTCTGCAAGACAGACTATGCTAGGTCAGGGAGTGACTTCTGATGAAAGGCCATTGTGGTTTGAATGGAATTATGGGTTATGTCACCGCTCACCACAAAACAAGAAAGGCCTCCTGATAGTTTCCCTCTTAAATGATGAGAAACATATAAGGTCATTTTTCTCACGGCTCAGACCTCTAAATATACAAGAAGATCCAGATGTCAAATATGAAGTTTGAATTGTGTCATTCGACGTTCCAAGGACATCTTGTCGCTCATGTGTATAATGTGCAAACATGTAAAAAAAAAAAAAAAATAATAATAAGATGAACTAAAAACTGTCAACCAGTAAAAAACAAAATTCAACACAGGCACAGCCTTGTAGAAAGGAAGTGTCACAAATGTCACCTTCCCGACCATCCTCCCAGTGCAGTGTAAATAATAATGTTCTGATCAGTAAAGGTACAGGTCGAGGGATACTGGGTCCAGCACTTGACAAGGTTACAGCACATGTGCTTTTGTGTGTAGTCATATCTGAACATGGGCAAACTCCTACCCCAATGGACGCATACTAGATCTATTCCGTATCTCACTTCTGTTTCTTTTGTCGTTTCTGTGGCAAAATGTCAGGTGACGGTTACATTTCTGTCACATAGACTGACTGACCTCTGCCTTTTGGTATGAAGAAATGATACAGGATGACTTCATTCGTGAGTTGTTGTACTTTTGATGTAACCGGGTTTAAAGGAGGACGACAAAATACTAAGTTAGCCTTACAAATGAAAATCACACCTTTTTTTTGCGTACAGTATAATAACACCCGATGACCTCCTACTGTCTTTCACCGAAATATACCTCCACCAAAACAGCAAACATGAGCCAAGTGATCGCCAATGGCTAGTCCGAGAGTGGAAAGAAGAAAAGGGGGCAAGGAAATAAAGGAGGGGGAAAAAATGATCTCCCAAGGAAAGGAGGAAGGCCAGGATGCAGATATGATTTGAACCGGAAAGCTTTGTGTCTAATGCTTGCCACATTCGCTCTTGAACGAAGGTCTAATTACCCATTGGTATTTGGTGCCAGCGTTCCCATGTCCCAGGCCCAGCCTCTGGGCTCTACAGCCCCATTGCAGTGCTGTGTCCTGGGCCAGCTGCCTCCCAAACACTTGCAGGTACTGCCGGGCTAATGGTCCGACCACAAGGGAGGCAGATGAAAGAGCAGGAAACTGCTGCCAGAACCACTGTAAGGATTTATAGTGAAGAGAGTAGAGTAAGAGAAGAAGGGAACAAGAGAGAGAGAGAAAGAGTGAACGAGGGAGGGAGGGAGAAGGATGGACAATTGTGGTGAAACTGGGATACTTGCCCCACCAGCACAACAGTGGACAGTATCCCAGTTTCACCACAATTGTCCTTCCAAAAACGACAAAAAGAAGAACCCATCTTGATTTTCATGGTTCAAATCACTGTCCGCTGCAGGATTTGGACCTCACTTAGCATTTTTATTCTCTGTTTCCTATGATGCTCTCTATTCTATTGTATTTCAAGTTTATCCAATAATTATTGCCTTAATTCACATCTGATTACACGATACGTATTAAAAATGCATCTGTCTGTGTAGTATTATTTTTGGTAAAAGACACTTGTTTTGAAACACACTGACATTGAAATAGAAGCGTTCCAAATGATTTCAGTGCTGTGTCTGTTTAATTTTGCAAGTGTCATTGTTAAGGAGTGGCCTTCATATCCTGGTGTCAATGGAGGTGATAAAGTGAAAGTTAAAGGCGAGGTCTAAGCGACACGGTATTTCCAGAGCTCAGTCTGGGTGGCTCCATACACTCCAGGAACAGGAATTCCCACAAGCTGGAAAAACACGTACAAGTGTTTAGGGGAAAAGGCCATGAGATAATCTGTCTGTCATTCTTTAGCATGAACATTCTCGGGCTTATGGGTATACCTCATCATAGACATGTGTTTTAGCCATTCGTTTAGGTGTGGATGCGTGTTGGCTATGTGATAAGACATCACAGAGACACTGGCTCTCGTTTTAAAATATTATTGTATTACGTTATGGACTTTTCTATTATCGTAGTAGTTGATTAGGAAAGTCTGTGTGGTTTTTTTTTTGGGGGGGGGGGATGGGAGAGAGAGAGAACTCTGGTGTATCAGTGGAAGGGAGGGAGGGGTAGAACAGGGATGAGTGAGAGCGCTGGGCCAGACATTTTATGACTTGCAGTATTACTTCAGCTTGTTTTCTTAGAGGGCTGACTGTCACATTGAGATGGCTCAGGAAAGGCAGAAATAATATGTCAGTGTTTCTGAGGAGACAACTCAAACAGTGTTGATCCTAATAGATTTAGGCAGCTGGCTTGATGAATAATGGGCTAAATAGAACAAGCAAACATTTGCGTTTCTTTTCTTCTTTTTTGGGGATTTTGTTCCACATTACCACTATTTCACTTTGCATAGCTGAGGGTATAAATCTTAGGACTGTATTTGGCATATGGGGCCCATCATTGGACTGTTACTATGCTACAGCCTCTCCCTTTCACCCCAAACACAGTCTGGTTGGCTGATCTCTGTGTGTGTGTGTGTGTGTGTGTGTGTGTGTGTGTGTGTGTGTGTGTGTGTGTGTGTGTGTGTGTGTGTGTGTGTGTGTGTGTGTGTGTGTGTGTGTGTGTGTGTGTGTGTGTGTGTGTACGTGTGTACGTGTGTACGTGTGTACGTGTGTGTGTTTTTGCATGGATGTGTGTGTGCATACACAAGCTTCCACAAATGTACATCTATCATATGTGTGTGTGTGTGTGAGAGAGAGAGAGAGAGAGAGAGAGAGAGAGATGGGGCAAGTCACTAAAACGCTCCAGTGACAGAGAATGAAAAGCTATAATTCCTGCAATGAAGTGAAGTCTGACTTGCTGGCGTGAAGCACTTCCTATCCATTGTTCTGGTGTCAAAGGGAATTAAAGGAGAGGGTCAGATATGGCTGGTAATAAGGACAAAGTATAATGAGCAGGTGAACATTTAACAGATACTCAGGGAGAGGGACTATGACAACCAAATCAAGCTTGGCAGAACCTTAGCATGACAACTGGTGAGCAACAGTAATATAGCAACTCTGCTGCCCATACATACAATACCAGGCAGATGGAAAACCTACATTTTGCTTTCACTGTCAACCAATAGTCCCACTCAATAACCATGGTTAGCCTTGTCCCCTCAGGATCCTGCTAAGGGATTCCACTAGCTACCAAAGGCTGATTGGGATTTTTTTCCTGGATGGATGTGATCAGCTCTCATATTGATAAGCAAAAGGAAGGAAGAGGGGCAGGAATCAATCAGCTTAATGAAACAAATCAATACAATAAAACTGCAGAAAATGTGACGTCATTCATTTGCAGAGACGGGATGATCCCCACCAACCGCACGCATTGATTAGAAATGAGGTCTTTGTGGAAACCCGTGTGAGGGAGGGTATCATATTAGGAGAGGAAAACAATTGATGGCGGCTATATACTCCTTGGAGAATTTGTGCTTTACTGTGGCAAGAATATAGGTTGACGGGATCGATCCCATAACCAAATCTCGTTTGACACTCTAAGTGCACCGTCTCATGCATTGTTACCAGTGTGGCTGCAGGTGTGATCTTTTCCTTATTTCTATGAATAACATCCCATAGATTTCCCCCAGCGAGTTGACTCGAGCATGATTCTGATATTGAATACATCACAGTGTACAAACAAAAAGGGGTGGGGGGGGTGGTACTACAATCTGTATCTGTATGCAGATAGGCTCAGGTCTAGCTCTCTCCCTCTCAGCTTTAGACCTTTTAGGTTGAATTCAACACAGCATCATCTCGCTCCTAGAGGACAGGACATGTTGGACTTCTCTAATCACTTCATGTGCAGAGAATTACTATGCAATCGGTGTAACATGATGCGTGTATTGTGTACGTTATGAATGAAAAAGGGATGATCTCCCCTGGCCTGTGTTCGCACACACAACCGAAACATTCAGCGCATTTGAGACGAAATCGAACGGTGAAAAGCGGTGATACTTTGCACCAGTCAGGTCTCATCCAAGCTGCAGACACTGCATGCCTTTTCTGCAACCAGTTGGAGAAACAGAAGAGAGGAGAAAAAGCGGGTGATGTGAGATTGACGACTTAAATACTTCATCAATCAATGCTGCAGCCAATGTGTTGTTTTGTGATTGGTGGAGAATTCAGGCAATCCATCTTTTTTTCTACCAGGAACTGGCCACTCAGGATTCCTCTCAGGTGCTCCCCCATGTTATTCCTTTCTTTCTTGATTTCCCGGGTTAACCTGTGTTGTGGGTGTGGGGGACCGTGGAAAGGGCCACATGCACCATGCCTTCACCTGTCATTAGTGTCTCTGTGACATGCATGCTGCCGCTATAGGTCTATGTGTCCACTACGGCACACTGCAAAACACACTCTGCTCATAGGGGGAGTTTGTGGGCATGAACTCAACCGAAGTAACACAGCATTGTCCTGGTGATCAAGTGCCAAAATGAGTCAATAGGCAGGGAACCAAAACGAGTTAGATGTTCTACTTCTTAGAAAACACCTTGCCTCTGATGAAGGGTTGAAGAGCCTCATGAAACAACTGGCACGGGATCTGTTAGATGAAAAAAAAAACATGTATTTCAATGTTAATTCAACTAATCGATTTAGGAAATACAGCATGTCTCTAATATAAAAATGTCTCTTTCTCACTCACCCCTCCCTCCCTCTCTCTCTATTTCTTTCCGTCTCCAGTTTCCTGTGGTTATAGTATTACTGAAGCCCCTGGGTTTGGTCAATCAAAATACATCCCTTTTTCTGCTCCCCCAGAGTCCTGCGATAGAATAACTATGCAAGGGGTTAGCTTTATTTAGCTCCTTGAGGAGTTAGCCAATGTTGTGTCAGGCAGCCACTCACAGCTAAATCAACAACAAAAAAACAGAAAAGAGGGTGAGAGAGGGGAGAGAAAAAAAAAACCCGCATCATGTAAAGCAGTGAGCTTTACGCAGCGAACGGTTCTCACTGCAGCACCGCACCCCATGCTAAGCTCGGAGCTTGAACTGAAATCCTCTCACTTATCCCGAAATCCAACATGAAATACTGTCAGATGTACTGTGTTCCCTGGAGTTGGGTGGGGGACTGACAAGCATGTGGAGGGGAGATGAGTGTTACTGAGGGAACGAGAGGATGTGGGGCCTGGACACAATGACACATCCAGCAGCGTTGTGAGTGTGATTGACTGTCATTTGTGTGAATAGTACCTATGCTGTGATTCATTTGTGTGATTGTGTGATCTTTTACAATAAGTATAAAACAAACGTTTAATAAATATTGGGTATTTGCAGTTTGGTCTGAATATTAACACAAGTTTATACTGTTCATTTGTGCTTACGTGCCAGTGTGACGTGTCATTTTGGAGATGTGTGCGAATGTTTTTCTGTGTGGTTTTGTACGTGTGCACGTGTGTGCACGTTTATATTTGCGCTCATATGTGCGTGTCTGTGATTTGGCGCTCTAATGTTTAATGAGGGGGTGATGATATTGGGAGAGTGGGCGTTCTTCATCTGTACATAGCTGTAAGGCAAAGAGCAGGAAATAGAGTCATAGCATTTTGTTGTGCTTCACTGCACCTTCTTATTAGAGGGGAGCAAAATATAAAATAACGACTGGAAAATTGTAAGCTTGGTTCCATTATAATTAGGAAGATCACAGGATGCATAATCCAATTATTTGACTTGAAAGCGAGCATTGGAATGTGTTAGAGGATGTACAAACTCACATCACATACAAGAGCACACTTTAGAAGCACTGTGGCTGTAGTTGTAAAATGTATATACAGTCAGGACAAAAACACACACACGCACACAGCTGTACCAACCCCATTTAGACCCACACGTGCACTAACTCACATTACAACAACATACAAATAATTGAGAAGAATTTGCCGCTAGATTAAGTTTAATGTGCTTGACGTTCAGGGGGTGGTAAGAAACGGTACACAGGAAGATCAGAGGAGTGTATCCCTGCTGTATTTCTCTGTCATCAAAGCAGCGCAGGAGCCCATTTTAGGACCCGAAACCAGGGCCCTTAACAGTAATTAGCAGTCGCAAATGGACACAGGTCTGAGCGCTCAGCTGATTGGCTCACAGAGGGGTCACTAAAGGTCAACCCTCCCTGTATGGAATGATATAAACAATCATCTATAGGCCACAAAACAAATCAATCCCTTTTAACACTATCCACTTCCTGCTTGGACGCCCCGAAGGGTCAGAGGTCAGCAGACATAGAGAGAGAGAGAGAGTGTAGGGGACCAGAGAGACTGGACATTGTTCAGTCGGTCACACTCGGTCACTTACATTATCTATGAGGTTGGTATCTTCTCTCGAAAACTCAGTTGTTGTTCGTAAGACATGGAATCATGAACTCGAAACATCTTGAAAATGTCACAATGACAAGTTGTACAGTGGACTTAGTATGTTTACATATGTTTTCAGCAAGCAGGGAAAGAGAAGTGAAAATATGAAGCAGAGACAGTTATGACTGTGAATGCTTCTAAATACAACAGGGAACTGGTGAAAAGAGTCCAAACCAAACCCCACATGAGATGCCTCTGTTGTTTATTCCTCCAGGCAATGCTGGGGAGTGGAGAGCAATGAAGCTGCTACCTAGCTGGATTTGAACCTCTATCAACCAATGAAAAAACTATACACTGTATATTCATTCTGGCACCATGGCAACACTTTTCTGGTTTATATGAGAACAGTATCTGTTCAGGAATATAACTTTATCACTTGTTCAAATCATTTATCTCAAATATTTGCCTCAAATATCTTCGAAATATAACATTATTAACTCAGCCAGTAAATATGCAAACATATTTGTCATATCAATTGCTTTTTCTTTCTTTCACTATTTTACTAAAATAATAATATGTATTGTGTTGATACGTTGTGTTGTCAATAAAAAAATAAATAACAAAATCTCTCAACATGATTAACATCTTGTTGTTTGGTAATGTTGTGGTAAACTAAGAATGCCAGACCTTTTTCTTCCAGGGACACCGGAAAATCTTTGTCAAAATTGATGTTCTTTTAATTAGCTAGATATAAAAGAGTGAAGAGACAGAGAGCGGGGGACAGAAAGAGAGAAGGAATTATAGAAACAAATGCTTGAGGAATTGAATTACCAGACCCTTTTCTCATTATCAGTTGGCCGTCTTTTATAGCCCCACCAGTAAGAGATGATGTTCCCATGGCCCTGCACAATACAGAGACATATTATTCAATCCTGGCTTCTATGAAATTCCTGCAAATAAAACCTTTGTCCTGGGCAACGGCTAATTATTTGACAGATTGCTCCCCCGCTGGCTAAGGTTACAGTGTGGAGTGCCCATGTTTTAGGCCGCCGCACCCCCACCGGCCCCCACCACACAGAGGGGCCACTTTGAGAAAATCCCAGAGGGCCTCATTCTTTTCAGGAGATTATATTTTTCAGTCCCCCCTGCCTCCCCCTTCCATCTATCCATCCAAAATCAGGAGAGAGCGCACGCGCGCGCGCGTGTGTGTGTGTGTGTCATATGGAGGGGTGGCAGGGCGGCATGTGTGTCAGTGACGGCAGTCATTTCATAGTTTAAAGGGTGTTCTCAAGCAGAAATGTGTATTCTTCCCAAGGAAATAAGGTTGGAGGGGGAGGACGAAAAGAAAGCACGTTTCCCCCCCTTTAGAATTACCCAATGAAATGTACTTCTTATAAAATAAAATTTGTCAAAATGTATTATTATTGTATACATGAACTTGAATTAATCATATGATCATCCAATATTGTACATATACTGCTGAATTCAATGGAACACAAAGAGATACTGTATTGTATTTGCATATGTATATGTATTGTATTTCTATAAGCTTGAGTTCCATGTGAAACCAAGATATGAAACATGAAGTGTTGAACATCAGCACATGAAGGGATTGTCTTTTACAGTGAGACGTCAGTGACTGCCATTGGCCAATACAACAGTTTGTCATTAGTGGTGGGCTGGATGATCTAAAGAGATGGTTTTTGTTTAATATCTTCTTCTCAAAATGTCCAAGTGTTATATTCTGCAATATGCTTGCTTTGTGTGGTTCAACACAATTCCACTTGAATGCAGAGAGAAAGGAAACACATACATTTGTCTGTCACCATTTGGCCAAATGGCACATCTGAAAATACAACGATAGATATTATTTTACTTTGCAGCTTGGCCATGTAGTGGGATCCAATTAAACTATTCTAGCTGTCATTTTGGGACCAACAGTAGTTGTTTGTGTCAGTGTTGTGTGGTTCTTTCTGAGGTTGTGCTCACCTGGCATGAACCCAACCAAGCAGAGCCTGGAGTATTCAGTGCTCAACCTGAGTGAAGGTCACACCAGACCAGCCTTTCCCGCTCCCCTCCCCAATGAGCAAACATATGGTCACGGAGCACCTTGAACAAGTTTGGTTGGCCAGACACACTAGCCTGTGGAGAGAGATAGCAAACAAAAAAAGAAAGCAAAGTGCTCTCACTAGCTAGCGAGAGCAGGACAAGGAAAATAAATGTTATATCAGATCATCATCAATGTGTTTGTCATCCACAGGCCCTGCTCTCACCTTACCCACAACTTACCCAGCCCCACATAGTGGCGGAGACAGAGTGGTACACAACGTTGCCACCTTTCTCTCTGTCTAGACTTATATATGTCCTTAATATTAAGCCATTTTGCCACAACTTTGGAAGTATGCTTGGGGTCATTGTCCATTTGGAAGACCTATTTGCGACCAAGCTTTAACTTTAACTGATGTCTTGAGATGTTGCTTCAATATATCCACATAATTTTCCTACCTCATGATGCCATCTATTTTGTGAAGTGCACTAATCCCTCCTGCAGCAAGGCACCCCCACACCATGATGCTGCCACCCCCGTGCTTCACGTTTGGGATGGTGTTCTTCGGCTTGCAACGCTCCCTTTTTCCTCCAAACATAACGATGGTCATTATGGCCAAACAGTTCTATTTTTGTTTCATCAGACCAGAGGACATTTCTCCAAAAAATATGATCTTTGTTCCATGTGCAGTTGCAAACCGTAGTCTGGCTTTTTTATAGCGGTTTTGGAGCAGTGGCTTCTTCCTTGCTGAGTGGCTTTAAAGGTTATGTCGATATAGGACTTGTTTTACTGTGGATATAGATACTTTTGTACCTGTTTCCTCCAGCATCTTCACAAGGTCCTTTGCTGTTGTTCTGGGATCTATTTGAACTTTTCGCACCAAAGTACGTTCATCTCTAGGAGACAGAACATGTCTCCTTCCTGAGAGGTATGGCGGCTGCGTGGTCCCATGTTGTTTATACTAGCTTACTATTGTTTGTACATATGAACGTGGTACCTTCAGGCGTTTGGAAATTGCTCCCAAGGATGAACCAGACTTGTGGAGTTCTACAATTTTTATTCTGAGGTATTTGGCTGATTTCTTTTGATTTTCCCATGATGTCAAGCAAAGAGGCACTGAGTTTGAAGGTAGGCCTTGAAATACATCCACAGGTACACCTCCTGTTGACTCAAATTATGTCAATTAGCTTATCAAAAGCTTCTAAAGCCATTAAAAAATTTTCTGGAATTTTCCAAGCTGTTAAAAGTCACAGTCAACTTTGTGTATGTAAACTTCTGACCCACTGGAATTGTGATACGGTGAATTATAAGTGAAATAATCTGTCTTAACAATTGTTGGAAAAATTACCTGTCATGCACAAAGTAGATGTCCTAACCGACTTGCCAAAACTATAATTTGATAACAAGAAATTTGTGGAAAGGTTGAAAAACTAGTTTTAATGACTCCAACATAAGTGTATGTAAACTTCCGACTTCAGCGGTACGTTTCTTCAACTGTATATATATATATATATAAATGGGTGTAATCATAAGGTACAATATCACCCCCTTGTTCAAACACCCTCAGTAATAGCTTCCATGTTTCCTCTGTATTAAGCTCATTAGGGATTGACCCTAAGGCATCAAGGAGAAAAAAAAGAGAGACAAAATCTTTGGGATAATGGATGCGTGCTGTTTGGAGAGACAGTAAAAATAAACAGGTCTGCTTTGATAATGAATATGCTCTAAAGTTGAGCCCTGTAGAGTGTGAGTTCATCACAAAGGTCCAGTTCATAACTCAACGTGGTTTGTGTGTGTGTGTGTGTGTGTGTGTGTGTGTGTGTGTGTGTGTGTGTGTGTGTGTGTGTGTGTCATATGGAGGGGTGGCAGGGCGGCATGTGTGTCAGTGACGGCAGTCATTTCATAGTTTAAAGGGTGTTCTCAAGCAGAAATGTGTATTCTTCCCAAGGAAATAAGGTTGGAGGGGGAGGACGAAAAGAAAGCACGTTTCCCCCCCTTTAGAATTACCCAATGAAATGTACTTCTTATAAAATAAAATTTGTCAAAATGTATTATTATTGTATACATGAACTTGAATTAATCATATGATCATCCAATATTGTACATATACTGCTGAATTCAATGGAACACAAAGAGATACTGTATTGTATTTGCATATGTATATGTATTGTATTTCTATAAGCTTGAGTTCCATGTGAAACCAAGATATGAAACATGAAGTGTTGAACATCAGCACATGAAGGGATTGGCTTTTACAGGTCCAGTTCATAACTCAACGTGGTTTGTGTGTGTGTGTGTGTGTGTGTGTGTAAACATTCGGATGAATGACACACTGTTATATACTTTGTGAATGGGGGGAGAGAGAACTCTGGTGTGTCAGTGTCCAGCTCATGTGTATGGAAGGCCGACTTCATTAGTCTCAAAGAGGAAACAAAGGAAGATGCTCCCTGAAAAGGTACCATCCCTCATCTGTGAGGCCACCTCCTGACACATTAGGAATCTGTATGCTCAATTAACCACTGGCAGGCTCATTTCTCTCTCTCTTTCTTTCTCTCTGTCTCTCTCTCTCTCTCTCCCCAGCTAGCAGATTTGGTTCATTGGAAGATCAGGGAACGTTGGTTGTTTTTGGTTTCAAGCACTTTGAGTTTCTTCAAGTTCAGTCGCAAAAACCATCAAGTGGGGCCTCCTGAGTTGCGCAGTGGTTTAAGGCACAGCATCGCAGTGCTAGCTGTGCCGCTAGAGATCCTGGTTCGCGTCCAGGCTCTGTCGCAGCCGGCCATAGCGGGGAGACCAATGGGTGCGGCGCACATTTGGCCCAGCATCGTCCGGGTTAGGGGAAGGTTTGGCCCGGCCGGGATGTCCTTGTCCCATCGCGCTCTAGTGACTCCTGTAGCGGGCCGGGCACATGCACGCTGACACGGTCGCCAGGTGTACTGGTGTTTCCTCCGACACATTGGTGCGGCTGGCTTCCGGGTTAAGTGGGCATTGTGTCAAGAAGCAATGCGGCTTGGCTGGGTCATGTTTCGGAGGACGCACAGCTCTAAACCTTCGCCTCTCCTGCGTCCGTACATGAGTTGCAGCGATGGGACAAGACTGTTAACTAGCAATTGGATACCACGAAATTGGGGAGAAAAAGGGGTAAAAAATGTATAAGAAAATTATAATAAAATAAAACAATCAGGCGCTATGATGAAACTGGCTCTCATGAGGACCGCCATAGGAAAGAAAGACGCAGAGTTTCCTCTGCTAAAGAGGATAAGTTCATTAGAGTTACCAGGCCAAATAAATGATTAACAGAGCTCAAGTAACAGACACATCTCAACATCTGTTCAGAGGAGACTAAGTGAATCAGGCCTTCATGGTCGAGTTGCTTTAAAAAAAACACTACTCATGGACAGCAATAAGAAGAAGAGACTTTCTTGGGCCAAGAAACACGAGCAATGGACTTTAGACCGGTGGAAATCTGTCCTTTGGTCTGATTTTTGGTTCCAGAGACGCAGAGTACAGTAGGTGAACGGATGATGTCCGCATGTGTGGTTCCCACCATGATGCATGGAGGAAGAGGTGTGATGGTGTGGGGGTGCATTGCTGGTGACACTGTTGTGATTTATTCAGAATTCAAGGCACACTTAACCAGCATGGCTAACACAGCCAAAAAAAAATCTTACTACATGATTCCCTACATGTTATTTCATAGTTTTGAGGTCTTCACTATTATTCGACAATATAGAAAATAGTAAACAATAAGTGTGTCCAAACCTTTGACTGGTACTGTTAGTATTTAGACCTTTGCTAAGACTCGAAATTGAGCTCAGGTGCATCCTGTTTCCATTGAGCCTTCTTGAGATGTTTCTACCTGTAATCCACCTGTAGTAAATTCAAATGATTGGACATGATTTGGATAGGCACACATCTGTAAGGTCCAACAGTTGACAGTACATGTCAATGCAAATACCAAGTCATGTGGTTGAAGGTATTGTCCGTAGAGCTCCGAGACAGGATTGTGTAGAATCACAGATCTGGGGAAGGTTACCACAACATTTCGGCAGCATTGAAGGTCCCCAAGAACACAGTGGCCTCGATCATTGTTAAATGGAAGAAATTTGGAACCAGCAATACTCTTCGTAGAGCCGGCTGCTTGGCCAAACTGAGCAATCTGGGGGGAAAGGTTTTGGTCAGGGAGGAGACCAAGAACCCGATGGTCACTCTGACAAACCTCCAGAGGTCCTCTCTGGAGATGGGAGAATCTTCCAGAAGGACAACAATCTCTGCAGCACTTCACCAATCAGGTCTTTATGGTCGAGTGGCCAGATGGAAGCCACTCTTCAGTAAAAGGCACATGACAGCCCGCTTGGAGTTTGCCCAAAGGCACTTAAAGACTCTCAGACTATGAGAAACAAGATTCTCTGGTCTGATGAAACCAAGAATGAACTCTTTGGCCTGAATGCCAAACGTCACGTCTGGAAGAAACCTGGCACCATCCCTACGGTGAAGCATGGTAGTGACAGCATCATGCTGTGGGGATGTTTTTCAGAGGCAGGGACTGGGAGACTATTCAGGATCTAGGGAAAGATGAACGGAGCAAAGTACAGAGATATCCTTGATGAAAACCTGCTCCAGAGCACTTAGAACCTCAGACTGTGGCCAAGGTTCACCTTCCAACAGGAGTGGCTTCGGGACAAGTCTCTGAATGTCCTTGAGTGGCCCAGCCAGAGCCCAGACTTGAACCCGATCAAACATCTGTGGAGACACCTGAAAATAGCTTACCAGCGACACTCTCCATTCAACCTGACAGAGCTTGAGGGTCTGCAGAGAAGAATTTTGAGAAATTCCCCAAATACAGGTGTGCCAAGCTTGTAGAGTCATTCCCAAGAAGACTCAAATCTGTAATTGCTGCCAAATTAAAAGTACTGACTAAACGGTCTGAATACTTATGTTAATTTCAGTTTCACATATTTTTTATACATTTGCAAAAAATGTCTAAAAACCTCATGTTGCTTTGTCGTTATTGGGTATTGTTTGTAGATTGACAAGGAAAAAATACAATTAAATCAATTTTACAATAAGCCTGTCACGTAATACAATGTGGAAAAATTCAAGGGGTCTGAATTTTTTCAGAATGCACTGTATATGTTCGTAGCCCTTTCCTGCAGTCAATTAACCAAAAGTGCCCTCTTTGGCCTCAGGATGGAATGTTATTCATATTTTTCATAATTTTCAAAATGAATAAAGAAAACTGACAGAAATCTGGAGTTTCTATGTCAAACAGTTTTGCTATAATTCAGTGTCCAGTGATGTACTGTATATAAGTTGTAGTTTTGGGTTTCAAATTCAAAATTGAATACATTCCAATTCTATATATGACATGTTACAGTTGTCTTATTTAAGCCCATAACCATGTGTGTGAGGTGTAAACTTTGCTTTCAAAGTAGATTTGTTTAAGACTGCCAAGAATCACTCTGTGTGACCTGATTAAACCTGTAGGAACCATTGTGCTGAAGTACCGAAATTCCCGCAGAATAACGTTGTTTCTTATTGTTCTCTAAACTATTTGAGAACATTCCCATTGTCAAACCCGATGTTCCTAGAACATTACCAAAATTTAAATGAAATGTTTCCATGTTTGAACTTTTAGGAAATGTTCTGTTAAAGTAATGAAATACATTAAATGTACTGAGCATGTTCCAAAGCCAAGCAACTATCCTGCACCATTCCCAGAAATGTGTGGGAAGGTTGTATGAAAAATACAACCATGCTCGAAGAAACATATGGTACTCAGAACGTAATGTGTTAGCTGGGTCTATTTCACTCTTTCCTTTCTCTACACTCTCTCTCTGTCTCTCTCTCTCTCTCTCTCTTCATTTTTTCTCTCCCCCAGTCTGTTTCCCTTTAAAAAGTCTCATGAGCTTGACGGACACTACGTTTTGCTACCTAAATATTCCTTATCAGGTTGATGATTGGTGGAGTGATTCTCATCCTGTAAGTAATATTTTGTAATCCAACTGTGGATGTGGGTGGTCATTGATTAAAGTTGGAAACCGAGACACAGACCATGGCCATGTCCCTCCAATTCCCTCTTCTCTCTCTCTCTCTCTCTCTCTCTCTCTCTCTCTCTCTCTCTCTCTCTCCCCCACCCCCTGCCCGGGCACACACAATCATCCCTCACTGCACATTTCCCCTGTTGAGCCAGCCTGTCACCTGGGGATCCTTATCTCCCCATGAGTGACTGTGAAAAATGACAAGTGTGAGGGGGACACACGGAGGGTGATGGTGGCGGTGATACGCATCGCTGTCTGATTAACGAGGTGAAACGCCGCTCTTTAAAAACGCAGGGGTCAGGGGTATGAGACCTCCATCCAACACTTCACCACACTTCACACGCCCAACTTTTTACATGGCCTTTTGCTCTCTCTCTCTTTTGGCGTGCAGCTGGCTGAGCAATTCCTTCTTCCTGTGGGGTCAGCAGTTCACTGTGCTGATAGAGACCCTGATATGTCCATTAATAACACTGGAGCCCTCACATGAGGGGAGATGTGACGTCTACATTCTGGCTACACCACTCCCCCCCCATCCTCTCCTCTACTCTCCTTTAGCTTGTTACCTCCACCCCAGGATAAATTATATAATATTAGTCTCAAATTGCTCAGTGCAATGTGGTCAACAACATGTTGTGTGTGGGGTAGAACACAGATTGACAGACTCGTCCAATCTGGTCAGAACTAGAATGGGCCCAAAGAGAGGTGCTAGTCATAACTCTGAGCTGGTCTTGTTGTGCTGCTGGCTAATTACCGCCATTATGTAGATGCAGAGTGCTGCTGGTCAGTATAACTTGTGTTTGTGTTTATGTATGTGTGTTTGTGCGAGTGTGTGTGTGTTTTTGTGTGCCGTGGTGGCAGTGCCGATTAAGAGGGAGATTAGCTGGCCGTTCTGAGGAGGGGGGCGGGCTAGGGGGGCGACAGAGGGGGTAGCGAGGGGCGGGGGCGTCCCTCTCCTGGAGATGAGCCCTGACCTTCTCATTTCATCCTCATTAGTATCTCATGTCAACAGAGCAGCCGCTCCTTAATCATCTGCTATCATCCCAGGCATGCACACACTCAGAAGCACTCATATACACACACGCATACACACAACAAAAATCACACTCACCTAGAAACACACATACACACATCTGGCATACACACATGTAAACAACCAATGCTGAGACAAACACAGATATTTGTCAAGATTTATACCATCATATCCACACACTTGTTATTGTATGTGTGTATAAAATGTATTTAACTATGCAAGTCAGTTAAGAACAATGACAGCCTACACCGGCCAAACCCGGACGACGCTAGGCCAATTGTGCACCGCCCTATGGGACTCCCAATCACGGCCAGTTGTGATACAGCTTGGATTCAAACCAGGGTGTCTGTCACTTAGAAATGTCCTTGTTTTTTGAAAAAAAAAAGCAATTTCTTTGGTCCATTTAAAATAACATCAAATTGATCAGAAACACAGTGTAGGCATTGGGATGCTGGCCTTCTAGGCAAAGAAAAAGCCATATCTCAGACTGGCCAATAAAAAGAAAAGATTAAGATGGGCAAAGAACGCAATCACTGGACAGAGGAACTCTGCCTAGAAGGCCAGCATCTTGGAGTCGCTTCTTCACTGTTGACATTGAGACTGGTGTTTTGCGGGTACTATTTAATGAAGCTGCAAGTTGAGGACTTGTGAGGCGTCTGTTTCTCAAACTAGACACTCTAATGTACTTGTCCTCTTACTCAGTTGTGCACCGTGGCCTCCCACTCCTTTTTCTATTCTGGTTAGAGCCAGTTTGCACTGTTCTGTGAAGGGAGTAGTACACAGCGTTGTGCGAGATCTTCAGTATCTTGGCAATTTCTCGCATTGAATTGCCTTGATTTCTCAGAACAAGAATAGACTGACGAGTTTCAGAAGAAACTACTTTGTTTCTGGACATTTTGAGCCTGTAATCAAACCCACAAATGCTGATGCTCCAGATACCCAACTAGTCTAAAGAAGGCCAGTTTTATTGCTTCTTTAATCAGCACAACATTTTTCAGCTGTGCCAACATAATTGCAAAAGGGTTTTCTAAAGATCAATTAGCCTTTTAAAATGATAAACTTGGATTAGCTAACACAATGTGCCATTGGAACACAGGAGTGATGGTTGCTGATAATGGGCCTCTGTACACCTGTGTAGATATTCTATTAAAAATCAGACGTTTTCCAGCTACAATAGTCATTTACAACATTAACAATGTCTCCACTGCATTTCTGATCAATGTTATGTTATTTTAATGGAAAAAAACAAGGACATTTCTAAGTGACCCCAAACTTTTGAACAGTAGTGTATATATTTATTTAATAAATAAGTGATTCTCTCCTTTTGATATTGTGTTGTGTTCTATGTCAGAGGCTGGGCTCGTCTGTCTGTGGGTGAGGGGGCTAGGGGACAAACAGGGCCCAGGCAGGGGCGAGGGGGTGAGGGGACTGGGGGCTCGTGGTGCCAGCACAAATGAGCCCCATTCATTTTCCCACGTCGGCATATGGTGGGCCATTGTCCTCGGCCACAGAGGCAGAAGTGATGCAATTTGTTGGCATGTCCTGTCATCTCATAAACTGCCCATCCCACTGAGGCCCCGGCAGGACAGCAGAAAAAAAGCAAGGGCAGCTTGTTTCACCGTGTTTCACAGCTTCACATGTGTCCTCTGAAAACAGCAGTGGCTCAGACACGCACGTGCACGCATACGCATGAATGCACACGTGTGCACGCACAACCACACTGACATGGACATATCTGTAATACTTACCCAACATTTTGCTATAAATATTTTGACATTACGACTAAATTTGACCTCTCTCCTCAAAGAAAAACATGTATTTGAATCAGAGAGCAAATCTTGCAGAGGATTACAGCATTTCTATGTCAATCTCCATTCTCCATATTATCTCAATGGAGGGGTTTTGCTGTAGTTACAGATGGGGTTAACCAGAGTATTAAGATCTTATCACCATCTTATTTACATGATCCTGTACTTGTGAGTCAGTATCCTGAAATTGAAGTGTACACTGCACACAACAACAACATGATCAAAAACAACAGCGAGGAATCAATCTGAAGCCCTCTACAAGGCATTATGAGCTACCTCACTCTTTAACCCATTTCATTATTTCCCCATGCCAAACAACTCACAGCAAGCCACTCTCTGTCTGACAGGGGAGGGAACGAGTCTCGTGGAACTTCCTTAAAAAGGGACGTTTTGACAGAGGTGCACAATATGTGTAGCAAACACTGTGTGAGAAGTGTCTAGACAGTAGCACATTTAGGTCAGACAGAGGAAAGCCTACGATCACACAGTCATGGCCGATGTGTTGAAAGAAGCTTGGATGGCACAGGTCAAGTGTCACTGGACCCATTTCACACTTACTGTGTGTGTGTGTGTGTGTGTGTGTGTGTGTGTGTGTGTGTGTGTGTGTGTGTGTGTGTGTGTGTGTGTGTGTGTGTGTGTGTGTGTGTGCGCGTGCATGTGTGTGTGTGTGTGTGTGTGTGTGTGTGTGTGTGTGTGTGTGTGTGTGTGAGTGAATGGTGGGGGGAGGGGAGTGGATCTGCGCGTGTTTGTCTGTGTTTGTTTGTTTACATGCGTGTCACTCAACGCCGCCGTGTCAAACAGAGATTTGGATCCTATTGTCCACACAGCTTGCTCTCATACCTTCCTCTCCAAAAGACAGCGGGGTCTCTCAGAATCAACACAGAGAAGAAATGAGACAGAAAAATACCCAAACACACAAAGAGAACCTGGCCAACTCCCCAACTGTAGAGATGAATGACTTGTCTGAAGCGTTGAACACTTTTTCAACGTTTTGAGAAACAAGTGGTCCAGAGAGACTCATTACAAGAACAGGGAGTGACACTAGTCGCGATGACCAGATTTGTCATTATTATTGGATCAGCTGAAGCAACAGAGTGGGTATACTTGCCTTAAGAGACAATCTAGGATAATACAGTAAAACAGCTGTAATGCAAAAGCATAATATCATAGGTATATCTATGACCTATAACGCGGTGGGTTTAGCTGTCAGCTTTTGCCTTTAGTTAATTGGGCGGCTGCTCATGTATAAAACACAGGGTCAAATTAAATCAAAAACAAATACCAATGTGAACTCAGCAAAAAAAAGAAACGTCCCTTTTTCAGAAACCTGTCTTTTAAAGATAATTCGTAAAAATCCAAATAACTTCACTGATATTCATTGTAAAAGGTTTAAACACTGTTTCCCATGCTTGTTCAATTAAGCATAAACAATTCAAATCAAATCAAATCCAATTTTATTTGTCACATACACATGGTTAGCAGATGTTAATGCGAGTGTAGCGAAATGCTTGTGCTTCTAGTTCCGACAATGCAATTAATGAACATGCACCTGTGGAACGGTCGTTAAGTCACTAACAGCTTCCAGACGTTGGGCAATTAAGGTCACAGTTATGAAAACTTAGGACACTAAAGAGGCCTTTCTACTGACTCTGAAAAACACCAAAAGAAAGGTGCCCAGGGTCCCTGCTCATCTGCGTGAATGTGCCTTAGGCATGCTGCAAGGAGGCATGAGGACTGCAGATGTGGCCAGGGCAATAAAATGCAATGTCTGTACTGTTAGACGCATTGGACAGCTGATTGTCCTCGCAGTGGCAGACCACATGTAACAACACCTGCACAGGATCGGTACATCCGAACATCACAACTGCGGGACAGGTACAGGATGGCAACAACAACTGCCCGAGTTACACCAGGAACGCACAAACCCTCCATCAGTGCTCAGACTGTCCGCAATAGGCTGAGAGAGGCTGGACTGAGGGCTTGTAGGCCTTTTGTAAGGCAGGTCCTCACCAGACATCAACTTAGCCTATGGGCACAAACCCACTGTTGCTGGACCAGACAGGACTGGCAAAAAGTGCTCTTCACTGACGAGTCGTGGTTTTGTCTCACCATAGGTGATGGTCGGATTCGCGTTTATCGTCAAAGGAATGAGCGTTACACCGAGGTCTGTACTCTGGAGCGGGATAGATTTGGAGGTGGAGGGTCATTCATGGGGCGGTGTGTCACAGCATCTTCGAACTGAGCTTGTTGTCATTGCAGGCAACGCTGTGCATTACAGGGATGACATCCTCCTCCCTCATGTGGTACCCTTCCCGCAGGCTCATCTGACATGACCCTCCAGCATAACAATGTCACCAGCCATACTGTTTGTTCTGTGCGTGATTTTCTGCAAGACAGGAATGTCAGTGTTCTGCCATGGTCAGCGAAGAGCCCGTATCTCAATCCCGTTGAGCACGTCTGGGACCTGTTGGATCGGAGGATGAGGGCTAGGGCCATTCTCCCCAGAAATGTCCAGGAACTTGCAGGTGCCTTGGTGGAAGAGTGGGGTAACATCTCACAGCAATAACTGGCAGATCTGGTGCAGTCCGTGAGGAGGAGATGCACTGTAGTACTTAATGCAGCTGGTGGCCACACCAGATACTAACTGTTACTTTGATATTGACCGCCCCCCCCCTTTGTTCAGGGACACGTTATTCCATTCTGTTATTCACATGTCTGTGGAACTTGTTCAGTTTATGTCTCAGTTGTTGAATAGTTATGTTCATACAAATATTTACACATGTTAAGTTTGCTGAATATAAACGCAGTTGACAGTGAGAGGTTTCTTTTTTTGCTGAGTTTATTTTACGAAGTCTTAACAGATGCGTTTGTTTGGGTGGTCAAAATCCCACTAGAGACGCTCAAGAGATGATAGATGACTTCAACGATGAGGATGTGATCTCCTTTTTGTCCCCCCACATGGTGGACCTGTCCCCCCTGTCACCCTCGACCCCCAGACCCAGATCTACCCCCCGACCCAGACCCAGCCAAGCCACAAGCCCCAGCCACCAGTCCAGGCCCGTCACTGGCCTGCTCCCCATGTCTATCACTGGATGATGGATGGGGTGGGAGGTCTTGACCCCAACTCCCCAGAGTTCACAGATCTCATCAGTCCTGCAGACACCTCCAACTGACAAAAGACAATGTCCCAAAATCATGTCTTTAAATGTGGGAAATCTGAAGGGGAAAAAAACACATTAGACACGGGTCTTCATCTAAATGTGATGATAGTACAAATGGTGAGGTCATGTTTTTACCATATGCATATTAAATAAATAATTCAGCAATTCATTAATTTGATGTAGCCTATCATCTTACATTTAGAAGGAGCATAGCCTGGGTGAGCTATAATCCTGGAGGTCTGCGGACACTTAAGTGTAAAACACCTATTTTCAGCCATACACCTGGCTCACCAACTAAGATGGGGTGTCTAACAGTAGACTCCTATAAGTCTATTAAGCGACAAGAAGTCAGAGAACACAGCCAGCCAGTCTACAGCCGCCACCATCTGACAGAGGAGGAACCTCCGCTTCTCCCTTCGGCCCTGCGTTACTACGACAGCGAGATAGATTGATCTGCTAAAAAGACACAGAGAAAGAAAGAAATAAACAATGCACAATAGCGTCAAGCTTCAACCCACTGACACTGAGCATAGATCACTGTTGTTTCCCGCTTTTGCAAAAATATCTAATTCCCCTTATTTAATCAAGAGACTCCTTCGCCTTAGCCCGAGAACCACTGCGCCCGTCCGTCCCGCTCGCCAAATCTCAGCCGTGATTTACCACGCTGCTGGCTTTATGAGTACCTGTTTCATTTTCTTGTCTCTGCTCTTGACACCTAAAGTGATAGGAATTTTATGCTTTTGATAACTATACGAGTTTCGCTTTGGCCTGGGATTCATGGCCCTGTCAGCGGTCGATAAATAACGGCTAGCACTAGCGACATGGCTTCCAGAGGAGACATCCACAAGATGGGATTTGGCTGTGGAGGTAGGGAGGAGCAGGGAGGGACACACATGGGTCTATGGAGAGAAGGGAGAGAGGAGATGATGGGAAAAAAAAAAAATGTATAAAATAAGCTTGGATCATACTAAAGGTCATGTCAACATGAGCGGAAGTGCGTATGTTGTCTGTTGTCATCTCTTCGAAATTCATAATCGGGCCTTTCATATGAACATTTTGAGAATGTCGTAAGGTGACGTCATGCCCCGTCACGGTGTAATGCAACGCATGAGGCACACTGAGAACTGACGTGCAGGTCAGACAGTACGTCCACTGCACATACATAAAGAAAATGTGCAGAGAAATTAACAGTATTACAGTAACAATTGATGACTGTCATTTTTAGGATTATTCCATGAAACAGTACCTTCCTTGAACCAATGTTCACGGACAAATGCCATTGAAGCAGTACTTGGACTTGGACTGAAATAGGTGCTGGTACTCGTTTTGGGTGCAGGAGCTCCACGATACTTTTACTAGTTCAAATCCGTTGAGAGGTGCAGGAGATCAAGCAGAGTAAAATGTGAGTTGCCGGTAGTCAGCTCTGGGGAGCCCCTGCCCAAGTCAAGCACTGTATTGCTGTAAAATTGGACCACGACTGGTGTTGTCATAGGGATGTTGTATTATTTGTGTTTTTTTGTCAGCTAAGTGTACGTGCCTTTTTAAGATGCGTATGTGCCTTTAAGACAAATGTGGTCGTAACAATGTGTATAATAAAGTCATGACTGAGCCAGCAGGCTTCCTGTCTGTGTTCATTTGTGGTTTATGACACGACTAATGTTTATCTTTTGGAGCGATCGCAGGTTAGATCATGTCTCGATAATAGCAGTAGAAGAAGTGGAACTGAAAAGTGGGATTTCAGAAAATACAGGCAGTGCATGGCACCACGGGTGGATTTGAAAGGGAGTCTTGCAAAGAGAGTTGTGTAAATTCACTCCAACCTATTCTTACCCCTAACACTCCCTCACAACCATCCTCCACTCTACCCTCACCCGCCCCCCCTTCCCTCGACCCCTTGGGAACCTCATTTCAATCTGTCCCGGCTGTAAAATGTGTGAGAAAGTAATACACCAAAAATTCTCATATGCATATGAAAAATCATCCTGTGAAAGGGAGCCTGGGATTAGGACAGATTTATACTAAGCTTTACACATTCCAATGACACATTTGCAGTTTCTGCATTGTTGCCTAAGACCTCCAGGTTACTTAGGTGATGACATTAAACTGGGTGAAAATGGCCTATGTGCGATAAATTCAAACAAAGTTGACGCACTGTACCCAGCGAGTATATCTAAAGAGTGGGGAGGAAATGTCAAGCATTTCAAAAGGAACCTGCTGTAAACTGTATTTATGGAGACTATAACGAATCTCTCCCTGGCAAAAGGTCTTTGTTCGAAACCCTGCTGGTCCTCACTAAGTGAATATTATGAGGAGTTTGGTTGAAAAGAGGCAGGGAGCTGGAGTGTGTGCGTGTGTGTGTGTGTGTTTGTGTGCCTGCGTACATGCAAGTGTGTTTGTGCCCACACATGCATATGTATGTGTGTCTATGCGTGTGAGTGTGTGTGTGTGGTGTCACGATGGGGATTCAAAATGAAGAAGAAAAGAGAAGGTTGAGACAAGAATTCACTGCTAAAGGGGTGTGAACTGGCACTGCCACTTGGCTTGAGCACAATGCATGGAGGGCTGGCATGGCCCAAAGGCCCCGTGACACAAGCAGTAGCTGCCTGATCCGAGTCCACACCACAGACGTGCCACAGAAAGAGAAGGGTGGAGGAAATCACAGGAACTAAGGGGAAATTGAGACAGACTTGTGTTGCAGGTGTTGAGATGATAGAGAAACAAATGATGTAATTGTTGTAGTATTTGGGGAGGGGGGGGGGGTCTCCCTCAGATGGGGGGGGATCAGAAATCTGGAGGGACACACACACACAAACACACTTGGTGAGATGCACACATACAAACACACTTGGTGAGACACAACACACACGCATAAACACACACACACAGACACAGTCAGTCACATTTACAAACCCTACACTAAATTATTCAGAAACATGAGTAAGGCCTGTCTATATTCTCCAGTGAGAGTGTGTGGAGGATATATTTGGAACATCACACTTTTAAAAGCACGAGCTTGAACTCCCCTGGGTCATTTTCTGCTCTGGTCTTAATTGAGAGTGTTCTGGAAAAATCATTACTATATTAATGATTTAACACAAAGTAACTACCTGCTTTTTCCAAGAGGAAAGGGAGATTTGCTTCCAATCAATACCCATGCACACTCATTATAAGGGAAAAGTTATAGTAATTAGGCAGACACCAATAACTTTTAATGATCTTTGTTTTTAATTGCATATTATCGGGTTGCACAATCTCTGTGTTTATGCCCAAATGTGAGACAATAGTGAGGGGAGTAGCAGATTAAAGAAAAGTGGCACCTGCACCGTTTTACCTTAGCAAGAATAGTAGCATGGCTGATACGCTCTACTGTGCAACCAGGAGGCTGGATGCATGAGCCTCTCATTATAGCCACTCTTAATTCTACCTTTCCCTTGACTCTCTTTCCTTCTCCCTTTCTCCCCCTCCCGTTTGCCCTCTCTCTTTCTAATGATGTTTCAAATGTCTATACGGGCACTTAGTGGCACTGTGACTCTTGTGGAACTATGCACTTCTTTGTATCTCATTGGAAGGAACAGAAAAACAACACCATCGACAACAACACAAGGTATATCTAAAAACGTATTACAAAACACTGATACACTGGAGACTGATCAGGTCATTTTCAATCTCCAACTATCACTCAAAGAACACCATTTATATATCACAGTCATACGACTACCCACAATAAGAACTTAAGAGCCATAACAGCCCCCGAATCACCCCCGAATCTTTGTCTGTTAGAGGAGCAGAGAGGTGCTCACCCCCCCCCCCCCTCCCTGAAATGAAAGAGAAATATGAATATGAATGAAAATCTAAAATGAAGGACTGATGAATGGCCATCTGTTAGCTGGTTCAGGGGAAGTGGATTACTCAAAGCAAAGCGGTGCAGGGGGTGAGTCTGAGAGTCGGGGGGATAGAGAGCACAGGAATGCCAGGCTGGCACTCCAGTGCCACTCCGAAAAAGTGAGCCAAGAGCCCTCCTCCTGATGCCCCGCATCCCCTCCCCTCTTCCTCTCCTCCCTTATATCTCCTCTGCTCTCAGAGAGACACTGTGGCAGATTGTAGACTCAATTACTCCCCTGTCAGATGATTATCCGGGTGGTCTTCTTAATGTAATCTTCCGTTCACACGTACCATATTTCAATTATGGTCGCCATGGCGAAACAAGCTGCGTATTCAAATCACCCAATCACCTCGTCGTCGCCGTCTTCCCTGAACAATGTCAACTGTTAAAGAACCGACCTCCAGCTGAAGGCAATTATACCATGTTTTCAGAGCCAATTATGATGGCTCTCTCGGCGGCGGTTATGCCACGAGCAGGGGAGTGTTCAGGAACATTTTAATGACAATATGCTTGTGGTCCAACATAGCATGCTACCCCCAGCCACCCCGTCCCAGCCACCCCGTCCCTTTAATGCCATCTCGGAGTGAGTCCACGGTGGGGACCATTAAACCTGATAGGAGCACATTATGGCTCTTCTCAAGGGCCACACTGGGAGGACTGGGAGAGTCTCACTGGGAGATGCTGGGCAGAGCAGAGCGGGGATGGCAGTCATCTCCCCCACATGTTCTTCTAGCTGCAGCCTGGCAAGAAGGAGGGAGAGCTGGGCTCAGTGGGCTGGTCCTCCTAACCACCTCACTACACAGGGGACATACCCATGCTGCCACATGCCTCAGAGAGAGAGAGAGAGAGAAAGAGAGAAAGAAAGAAAAGAGAGAGAGAGAGAGAGAGAGAGAGAGAGAGAGAGAGAGAGAGAGAGAGAGAGTAGAAGTACAGTAGAGGGAGTAGAAGGGCATGTTCTGTCTTGGTTTCCAACTTTAGTCAACAACTCTTCCCAGTGTTGAATGCATTCACTTTGTTGTGTAAAAAACTGATCCCATGCACAGTCTTTCGGCATATTTGTTTAGTCAGCAAAGACAAGCACTACAAGACGGTGTCTTAATATTATTAAAAAAATTGTATGTGGTAAAGATAACTTGAGAAATACGTTTTCCCCCCTATTATACAACAATATTAGACATGTTATACAGGCCTTCTGTAATGGATGTGCCCGTTTAATGGATTTTGAAATGGAATATATGGCATACCTGTGAATTTAAATGTTTTGCTTCTATGTGTATAACCCAGTTCCTGATTTAAAACAACCTATTCTTCAACACCATCCCGAAGGTTAGAAAGGCTCCCTCCATCTCTCCTTCAGGATGTATGTGTATGTATCAAACATGCCTTTCTCAGGGGTAGGTAGAGGTTGACAGGAGAAGACATCACCAACACTTCCTGTGAGATTGCTAAACCGACCAGTACCACATATATTAATGCATTTACAGCCCAGAGGGGAATAAAAAGTATGCTGTAAATATATGCTGTTGTATTGCATCTCTGGCTGAGAGAGAGAGAGAGAGAGAGAGAGAGAGAGAGAGAGAGAGAGAGAGAGAGAGAGAGAGAGAGAGAGGGGGGGGTCGACCGGATTACAAGGCCTGTGGTGGTGAGAGATGAGGGATGGTCGTCTTGTAAACGAGTGACAAGCATCCTGGATGACAATTCCTAATCCATCATAGATCTGTCACTGCTTTGACCCGAGAGGTGACGAACAGGACCTGGGAGAGAAGGACAGGGGAGAGGGATTGAGGAGGGGGACAGCTGCTGTGTGTCAATCCACATCATCATTTGAGAAGCTGTCCCACATGACACCCAGACATGGATGAGAAAGGAAAGAAACACACATTTGAAACATTGAGGGCACACAAAATATAGCCTTGGAACACTAAAGTGACACCCCTCCAAGGGCACTTTGTGAAATTGAGCTGTTGAATACCGTACAAAAAATGTATAAGTAAACCCTTGATTCATGTGATTAGATGTTGGACACCACACCTGAAAAGCATAAAGCAGACTGAGTAATATTGTTCTGTACTACTTGCTGGCAGCTAACTCATCAAAGGTCCCCCCCCACCTCCCCATCATCCTCTCAGCACATGGTGGTAATGACCCCAAGAACTACATGACATTATGGGGCATGCTGTCTTATGAGTTGGAGTATGCTGGCTCTTCTAATATAAGTATGTGCTTCTCTCTGTGGAACAGTTTTATGCACACTGTGAAGCTGTCATTCATGTCTGTGCGTCCGCTCTCTCTCTCTCTCTCTCTCTCTCTCTCTCTCTCTCTCTCTCTCTCTCTCTCTCTCTCTCTCTGCTTCATGCTCTCTCTCTTTCCCATTTATCTAACTCCGTATTTTATTTGTGCAATTACTAAAACTAAAATGACATGATAGTATAAATGTAGTTCTTCTCTGCACAGCTCACTACTTTAGTAAGATCTACATGTTGGGTAAGAGCCCTCTCATTTTACTCTCCTTCTCTCCTTTTTTCTCTTAATGCCCTACTTCCCTGCCAAACTGGGGTTTCCGATTGGGCTTCAATAACACCTTTGATGTGGACAGCGGCCCAGAGTGTCGGAGTGAAAGGCAGGGGGCGGTGGAACAAACACAATGGGCTGACCTTCAGCCTGCATCTGCTCAGAGAACACACTAAATGGTCACATTGATGCTCATGTTTAGCTCTTTGCTAAGGGGCCTGATGGAGCCGACAGTCATCGGGGACACAGTGAGGGTCTGGGCCCCTGCCAGCTAGCTAACCCAGGGACAAATTGATTTAATCCAAGCCAGCTCCCATTACATTCATCCTAACCTTGCATTGCTATAAGCACTTATGAAATCCTACGAACCTCTTATGAATGTAGTATGGTTTATGAATGCATTATGAAGCCTTTATGTAGGTACCCTTCAAATAAAGCGTCACCATGAGCACTCTTTGCTGTCGTTAATTCTTCTATTCTGTTGAGGTAGCCTAGTGGTTAGAGCGTTGGGCCAGTAACCGAAAGGTTGCTAGATTGAATCCCCGAGTTGACAAGGTAAACATCTGTCTTTCTGCCCCTGAACAAGGCAGTTAACCCAAAGTTCCTAGGCTGTGATTGTAAATAAGAAATTGTTCTTAACTGACTTGCCTAGTTAAATAGAGTTTCAAAATAATATAAAATAAAAAGTGCTGTAGTGCTTAGCAATAAAGTGTTTGAATTGAATCAATTCCAGTATTTTCTCCAGAAAGATAGAGTAGTGATGAATGGTGCTTATATTAAACATTATTACATTGACTAATCTTGCTGCTTCACATTGTTAATGCCAATAGACTTGAGTCATTCACATGATGGCCTTCAGTCCAGTCAGCTCTCAGTTGAAACGCATGTACACAGAGACTGCATCAATGGGGCAAGCGGCATCATTTGTGTTGAATTATAAAGGTGATTTAAAAAAACTTTTACCTTCTTGATAAAAACCCCCAACATATCACATGAATGAAAACATGTGCTATAGACAAGATCACTATAGTTTATTATAAATCATTCCCCTATTAACTTTATGGACAGTGTGAATAGTTTTTTTTAAAGTGTACTGTAGCTATCAGGCATAGAAAACAATCTCACATCAAAACGTACAGTCTACATGGGAAAGGTAAGGAGACTCTGGTAAGCCTCTAACCTAAAACGATATGCAAAACAATGATTAGTTACAAGTTTCATATCTCTGACATACAGTACTGTATCTACCCTTTCAGAACCTGCCTATGTGCACCCCTGAGCGTGAGCCAGATTTGATGACTGAAATACCATTACCTTGCCACCTTCTGTTTGCATTGTGTCTGCTTGGCGTCCGTGAGCCGCACTGCCCACTGATGCTTCATTTAGTGCAAATATTTCCTCTGGGAGGGCTTTCAACTTCACCTATCCCCCCTCCCCCCACCCTCCCAAAATGCCCCCTCCCCCCCACACCCTCTCCCACCCCGCCAGGAGCACATTGCTGTCCTAGGCGTACATAAGGTCATCAGGAACTAGGAGTAGGGAGAAGCCGGGGAGCAAAAGGCAGAATGGTTTGTGTCGATTTAAGCAAGAAGGTAATAAGAGGAGGGGGGAAAAATCAATAGCAGCATAAAATTGATGTAGTGCGTGTCATAAAACATAAGTAAGTGATCTGAGATGGAGAAAACCAGAGTCTCAATTTAATCTGCACGAAAACTGCACTGTACAGATGAAGTGATCTGAGGAGAGAGAGAGGGAGAGATAGATAGAGGGGGGTCACAGAAAGAGAAGAGAGAAAGAGAACGGGGGAGAAGAGAGAGATGAGAGAGAGAGACGAAGGAGGGAGGGGAGGGGGTGGAAGGGTGCAGAGAAGATAGAGAGGAAGAGATACAATAAAATCTAAAGACAGACACTTAATTGTCATATTAAAGACTCTCTCCGGTGCTCACTGGAGTGGAAGGTTAGATCCCCATTCATCATCTGGCTAACGGCCACAACACAGAATGAAATCACAATTAAAATCTGCTCAATATTGTCCCGGAGATGTTTTGCGAGCATTAATTTTTTCCCATTGATTCTCCACCCCATAAATCAGAAATGTTGCGGCGCATGTAATGGTTTATGGGGAAAGGATTATGGTTTTATGAAGCTAATGCAGCAGAACCATCTCATTTACACAGGCCCTCAGCCTCCTTGGCTGGCCTTTACTTCTCACTGGGGAGAGAGTTATTACAGAGTGCCACAGACAAGCAGAAACGCTACGTGGCCCAGAGCTACTGCTGCTGTACAAAAGCTACATCTACATTAGTAGATAGTTACGTCAAAATTAACACACTGCTATGGCATACATTTATCAAAAATAACATGTTTATTGATTTAAACTGACTGTGCTCCCGAAATGGAAGTCTATTTTTATGATTCGTAAACAGAAAATGTCCCTCCATACACCATTAGTTTTGGGAAATTATTTTTCTTGTACGAGTCTTTACTAGACGATAGTTCTCAGTTATGAAGTTGTAAAGTGAAATGGATTAATGGTAGAGGGAGAGGTTCAGAGCTGCTTCTCACCATGGAGACAAGGCTATTTTCCCGTGGCTGTAGCCCAGCAGCTCTGGCTGTCATAGCTCATTGTGGTGGTGGAGCGGGGTGGTTGAGGGGGACCTAGTGCCAAGTGTCAAATCATCATCACACAAAACACTCCTGACACCAGCTAAAAAGGGAGATGGATCATCTGGTTTTGTGGGGCAGGAGATGTTTGTCCCCTGATAGTAGCTACCCTCATCCACAAACCTCCCCTCTCCACACACACACAACCTGCTTGCCTGCCGACCGACCAACCGACAGAGGTCATTCCCACTCATGGGGGTCAACGTCTTTACAAGGCCAGACTAGCCAGCACTTCTCTTCTCAAACTTCACACTTGGCGCAAATGTGTGTGTTTGTATACTGTATGTGTGTGTGTGTGTGGGGGGGGGGGGGGGGGCATGTTTGTGTGTGTGTGTAGCCTTTATTTGTGAGTGTAACCTGTACTTCTGTACTGCTATAGGCAGGTGGGTTGTGTACTAAGAAAACTGATTGCATGCTCAACTTTGGGGCAAAACAGATGGGTTTGGCTCACAATTAAAGGATTATTGACAACATGTAAACTAGATTTGTCTCCAACTCTGTATTGAAAACATAGATATATTTGGACAATAAGCACTTGTCTCTGAAATATACAGGTGTTGGTTAGCTGGCTAGCAAATGTCTTGCAATATTAGCATAGACATGACATAAGTCAAAACAACTCGAAACAAGACAGAAAAAAAGGTGTATTTTGTAGTTTATTTGAAAATGACCAACTTTTCAAATACTTGTGGTAGTCTAGTCTAGTCTAAATACAGTATCAGAAAACGTAATACTATTTGAAGGTATTTGAATACAGTTCCTTTGGAAATACAGTGTCTTTAGAAAAGGTGTGAAACCCCTTGACATTTTCCACATTGCGTTACAGCCTGAATTTAAAATGGATTCAATTGAGATGTTTTGTCACTGGCCTAGACACAATACCCCATAATGTCAAAGTGGAATTATGTTTTCAAAATGTTTACAAATTAAGAAGAAATGAAAAGCTGAAATGTCTTGAGTCAATAAGTATTCAACCCCTTTGTTTTGGCAAGCCTAAATACAGAAGTAAAAACAAGTCACATAGTAAGTTGCTTAACAAGTCATATGATAAGTTGCATAGACTCACTCTGTGTGCAATAATAGTCTTTAGCATGATTTTTGATTGACTCCCTCATCTCTGTACCCCACACATAAAATTAACTCAGTAGAGCAGTGCATTTCAAACACAGATTCAACCACAAAAAGTAGGGAGGTTTTCCAATTCCTCGCAAAGAAGGGTGCCTATTGCTAAATGGGTAAAAAGAAAATCTTGAAAGTCCCTTTGAACATGGTGAAGTTATTAATTACACTTTGGACGGTGTATCAACAGACCCAGTCACTGAAAAAACAAAGGCGTCCTTCCTAACTCAGTTGCCGGAGAGGAAGGAAACTACTCAAGGGTTTTACAAATGGTGACTTTAAAACAGTTACAGGGTTTAGTGGCTGTGATAGGAGAAAAATGAAGATGAATCAACAACATTGTAGTTACTCCACAGTACTAACCCAATTGACAGAGTGAAAAGAATGAAGACTGTAGAGAATAATCATATTCCAAAACATGCATTCAGTTTTCAACAAGACACTAAAGTAATACTGTAAAACATGTGGCAAAGCAATGTGTTATGTTTGTGGCAAATCCAATATTGCACAATACTGAGTACCACTCTCCAAATAGTTTTGAAAAGTGGCCACTGCATGAAATATTTAATCAAATAGTAAAAAAAAAGAAGTTGTACTTGTTTTGGGATCTGTATTCAAATAGTTGTAGTCACCTCCAAAGTAACTATTTGTTTCCCCGAAAATGTTTTTACTTTCCACAAAGCATAGTTAAAACTATAGTTATCCCAGGTCTGGTATCTAGAACAATATACAAATATACTCAGCAAAAAAATAAATGTCCTCTCACAGTCAACTGCATTTATTTTCAGCAAACTTAACATGTGTCAATATGTGTATGAACATAACAAGACTCAACAACTGAGACATAAACTGAACCAGCTCCACAGACATGTGACTAACATGAATGGAATAATGTCTCCATGAACAAAGGTGGGGTCAAACGTAACAGTCAGTATCTGGTGTGGCCACCAGCTGCATTAAGTACTGCAGTACATCTCCTCCTCATGAACTGCACCAGATCTGCCAGTTCTTGCCCTGAGATGTTACACCACTCTTCCATCAAGGCACCTGCAAGTTCCCGGACAATTCTGGGGGGATGGCCCTAGCCCTCACCCTCCGTTCCAACAGGTGCCAGACGTGCTCAATGGGATTAAGATCTGGGCTCTTCGTTTGCCATGGCAGAACACTGATATTCCTGTCTTGCAGGAAATCACGACAATAACGAGCAGTACTGTATGGCTGGTGCCATTGTCATGCTGGAGGGTCATGTCAGGATGAGCCTGCAGGAAGGGTACCACATGAGGGAGAAGGATGTCTTCCCTGTAACGCACAGCGTTGAGATTTGCCTGTAATGACAACAAGCTCAGTCCAATGATGATGTGACACACCACACCCAGACCAGAACGGATCCTCCACCTCCAGATCGATCCCACTCCAGGGTACAGGCCTCAGTGTAATGCTTATTCCTTTCGACGATAAACGCGAATCCGACCATCACCCATGGTGAGGCAAAACCGCGACTCATCAGTGAAGAGCACTTTTTGGCAGTCCTGTCTGGTCCAGCAACGGTGGGTTTGTGTCCATAGGCGACGTTGTTGCTGGTGATGTCTGGTGAGGACCTGCCTTACAACAGGCCTACAAGCACTCAGTCCAGCCTCTCTCAGCCTATTGCGGACAGTCTGAGCACTGGTAGAGGGATTGTGCGTTCCTGGTGTAACTCGGGCAGTTGTTGTTGCCATCCTGTACCTGTCCCGCAGGTGTGATGTTCGGATGTACTGATCCTGTCCAGGTGTTGAAACATGTGGTCTGCCACTGCAAGGATAATCAGCTGTCCGTCCTGTCTCCCTGTAGCACTGTCTTAGGCGTCTCACAGTACGGACATTGCAATTTATTGCCCTGGCCACATCTGCAGTCCTCATGCCTCCTTGCAGCATGCCTAAGGTACATTCACGCAGATCAGCAGGGACCCTGGGCATATTTATTTTGGTGTTTTTCAGAGTCAGTAGAAAGGCCTCTTTAGTGTCCTAAGTTTTAATAACTGTGACCTTAATTGCCTACTGTCTATAAGCTGTTAGTGACTTAACCTGTTGAACCTATGGGGGCGCTGTGTCATTATTGGATAAAAAGACGTGCCCGTTTTAAGCGCAATATTTTGTCACGAAAAGATGCTCGACTATGCATGGAATTGACAGCCTTGGAAAGACACAACTCTGACGTCTCCAAAACTGCAAAGATATTATCTGTGCTTGCCCCAGAACTAATGCAACAGGCGAAACCAAGATGAAGTTTCATACAGGAAATGCCCCAGATTCTGAAGGCGCTGTGTTCCAATGTCTCCTTATACATTTACATATACATTTAAGTCATTTAGCAGACGCTCTTATCCAGAGCGACTTACAAATTGGTGCGTTCACCTTATGACATCCAGTGGAACAGTAGTGCATCTAAATCTTTTAAGGGGTTGGGGGTGAGAGGGATTACTTTATCCTATCCTAGGTATTCCTGTGAATGCGCCAGGAATGAGCCCGTCCTTTCTGTCTATTCCCCGAGGTGTCTGCAGCATTGTGACGTGTTTGTAGGCATATCATTGGAAGATTGACCATAAGAGACTACATTTACCTGGTGTCCCGCCCGGTGTCCTGTGTGCGTCATCTGTAGGTCCATGCGCGTTCCATTTCTTCAGAACAGAAAGTAAAATGCCACGATGGATTTTATCGTCGATAGGTATGTGAAAAACACCTTGAGGATTGATTCTAAACATCGGTTTGCCATGTTTCTGTCGATATTATGGAGTTAATTTGGAAAAAAGGTTTTTTCTTTTTTTCTTACCCAAACGCAATGAACAAAACGGAGCGATTAGTCGACAAAAAATAATATTTTTTGTAAAAACGGAACATTTGCTATCTAACAGAGTCTCCTCATTGAAAACATCTGAAGTTCTTCAAAGGTAAATTATTTTATTTGAATGCTTTTATGGTTTTTGTGGAAAATGTTGCATGCTGAATGCTAATGCTAAATGGTACGTTAGCCATCATTACTGTTACACAAATGCTTGTTTTGCAATGGTTGAGAAGCATATTTTGAAAATCTGAGATGACAGTGTTGTTAACAAAAGGCTAAGCTTGAGAGCAAATAGATTAATTTAATTTCATTTGCGATTTTCATGAATAGTTAACGTTGTGTTATGCTAATGAGCTTGCTGATAGATTTACACAATCCTGGATACAGGGTTTTTTTTTTTTTTTTTTAAATGTAGCTAAACGTGACGCAGAAAACGGAGCGATTTGTCCTAAACAAATCATCTTTCAGGAAAAACTGAACATTTTCTATCTGAGAGTCTCCTCATTGAAAACATCTGAAGTTCTTCAAAGGTAAATGATTTTATTTGAATGCTTTTAATGTTTTTGTGGAAAATGTTGCATGCTGAATGCTAACGCTAAATGCTACGCTAAATGCTACGTTAGCCATCAATACTGTTACACAAATGCTTGTTTTGCAATGGTTGAGAAGCATATTTTGAAAATCTGAGATGACAGTGTTGTTAACAAAAGGCTAAGCTTGAGAGCAAATAGATTCATTTAATTTAATTTGCGATTTTCATGAATAGTTAACGTTGCGTTATGGTAATGAGCTTGAGGCTGTAGTCACGATACCGGATCCGGGATGGCTCGACGCAAGAAGTTAACGACCGTTCCACAGGTACATGTTCATTAATTGTTTATGGTTCATTGAACAAGCATGAGAAAAATAGTTTAAACCCTTTACAATGAAGATCTGTGAAGATATTTGTATTTTTACAAATTATCTTTGAAAGACAGGGTCCTGAAAAAGGGAGGTTTCTTTTTTTGCTGAGTTTAGCTGAAACAAGCCACCTACCATTCCCCGCATTTCAGCTTCTTTTCATTGTCAAATCAAATTTTATTGGTCACATACACATGGTTAGCAGATGTCAATGCGAGTGTAGCAAAATGCTTGTGCTTCTAGTTCCAACAGTGCAGTAATATCTAACAAGCAATCTAACAGTTCCCCAACAAATACCTAATACACACAAATCTAAATGGGTGAATGAGAATATGTACATATAAGTGTATGGATGAGCGATGGCTGAGCGGCAGAGGCAAGGTGCAGTATAAAATACAGTATGTACATGTGATATGAGTAATGTAAGATATGTAAACATTAATAAAGTGGCATTGTCTAAAGTGGCATTGTTTAAAGTGACTAGTGATCAATTTATTAAAGTGTACAGTGATTGGGTCTCAATACAGTATATATATGTGATATGAGCAATGTTAGACATTATTAAAGTGTCATTATTTAGAGTGGCATTGTTTAACCGCTCTTGTGTAGGGGGCAGTATTTTCACATCCATGAAAAGTGTTCCCAAAGTAAACGGCCTGTTACTCAGGCCCAGAAGCTATGATAGGCATATATGCATAATTATGTCTGTGAGTATAATAGAACTGATACGGCAGGTGAAACTCCGAGGACAAACTATACCCCCTCCCCCAAAAATGGTCAGTCTACCACTGTTTTCAATGGCTTTCACTTTTATTATAAGGCGAAATCCTCCCCAATTGCAGTTCCTAGGGCTTCCACTAGATGTCATCAGCCTTTAGAAAGAGTTTAATGCTGGGTTTTGGAAAAATGAGCCAGAAATTGTAGTTTTTCTAGGTGGCTCCCATTTTGGCTGTAGTGTTTCCAAGTGTGTGGAAGAGAGCGCATTCTTTGGTGCTTTTCTCCGGTATAGACAGTAACGATTCTCCGTCTTAAATTTGATCGTTTATTTACATATTAGGGTACCTAAGATTTGATTATAAACATTGTTTGACTTGTTTGGAAAAATGTATTAGTAGTAGTTTGGGATTGATTTTGTATGCATTTTGATGGAGGGAAACTGGGTGGATTATTGACTGAAGCACGCCAGCTGGACTGAGTTTTTATGGATATAAAGAAGGACATTATCGAACAAAAGGACTATTTGTGATGTATCTGGGACCTTTTGGAGTGCCAACAGAAGAAGATCATCAAAGGTAAGGCATTTATTATATTGCTATTTCTGACTTTCGTGTCGCACCTGCCTGGTTGAAATATGTTTTTCATGCTTTTGTATGCGGGGTGCTGTCCTCAGAAAATCGCATGGTGTGCTTTCGCCGTAAAGCCTTTTTGAAATCTTACACAGCGGCTTGATCAACAAGAAGTTAATGGAAAGGGCCAGGAAACACCTCACTTCCAATCCCATAGCTCTTAACGCTTGCGTAGTCTTAAGCTTTATTTTGATGTATTACACTTGTGATTTTATGAAAGTTAAATATTTCTAATTCTGTAGTTTGAATTTCGCGCTCTTCAATTTCACCGGATGTTGGCCAGGTGGGACGTTACTTGATGATGAGCTTGGAGGGTACTTTGATGTTGATTGCTGAGCTGTAGTCAATAAACAGCATTCTTACATAGGTATTATTTTTGTCCAGATGGGATAGGGCAGTGCGATGGCGATTGTGTCATCTGTGGACCTGTTGGGGCGGTATGCAAACTGAAGTGGGTCTCGGGTGGCCGGTAAGGTGGTGGTGATATGATAAAACCCTCCAACCCAAAAAGGCCTGTGGTATCGATGGTATCCTCAATGAAATGATCAAATATACAGACAACAAATTCCAATTGGCTATACTAAAACTCTTTAACATCATACTTAGCTCTGGCATCTTCCCCAATATTTGGAACCAAGGACTGATCACCCCAATCCACAAAAGTGGAGACAAATTTGACCCCAATAACTACCGTGGAATATGTGTCAACAGTAACCTTGGGAAAATCCTCTGCATTATTATTAACAGCAGACTCGTACATTTCCTCAATGAAAACAATGTACTGAGCAAATGTCAAATTGGCTTTTTACCAAATTACCGTACAACAGACCATGTATTCACCCTGCACACCCTAATTGACAACCAAACAAACCAAAACAAAGGCAAAGTCTTCTCATGCTTTGTTGATTTCAAAAAAGCCTTCGACTCAATCTGGCATGAGGGTCTGCTATACAAACTGATGGAAAGTGGTGTTGGGGGTAAAACATATGACATTATAAAATCCATGTACACAAACAACAAGTGTGTGGTTAAAATTGGCAAAAAACACACACATTTCTTCACACAGGGTCGTGGGGTTAGACAGGGATGCAGCTTAAGCCCCACCCTTTTCAACATATATATCAACGAATTGGCGCGGGCACTAGAAAAATCTGCAGCACCCGGCCTCCCCCTGCTAGAATCCGAAGTCAAATGTCTGCTGTTTGCTGATGATCTGGTGCTTCTGTCACCAACCAAGGAGGGCCTACAGCAGCACCTAGATCTTATGTACAGATTCTGTCAGACCTGGGCCCTGACAGTAAATCTCAGTAAGACCAAAATAATGGTGTTCCAAAAAAGGTCCAGTCACCAGGACCACAAATTCAAATTCCATCTAGACACTGTTGCCCTAGAGCACACAAAAAACTATACATACCTTGGCCTAAACATCAGTGCCACAGGTAACTTCCACAAAGCTGTGAACGATCTGAGAGACAAGGCAAGAAGGGCATTCTATGCCATCAAAAGAAACATAAATTTCAACATACCAATTAGGATTTGGCTAAAAATACTTGAATCAGTCATAGAGCCCATTGCCCTTTATGGTTGTGAGGTCTGGGGTCCGCTCACCAACCAAGACTTCACAAAATGGGACAAACACCAAATTGAGACTCTGCACGCAGAATTCTGCAAAAATATCCTTCGTGTACAACGTAAAACACCAAATAATCCATGCAGAGCAGAATTAGGCCGATACCCACTAATTATCAAAATCCAGAAAAGAGCCATTAAATTCTACAACCACCTAAAAGGAAGCGATTCACAAACCTTCCATAACAAAGCCATCACCTACAGAGAGATGAACCTGGAGAAGAGTCCCCTAAGCAAGCTGGTCCTGGGGCTCTGTTCACAAACACAAACACACCCCACAGAGCCCCAGGACAACAGCACAATTAGACCCAACCAAATCATGAGAAAACAAAAAGATAATTACTTAACACATTGGAAAGAATTAACAAAAAAACAGAGCAAACTAGAATGCCATTTGGCCCTACACAGAGAGTACACAGCGGCAGAATACCTGACCACTGTGACTGACCCAAAATTAAGGAAAGCTTTGACTATGTACAGACTCAGTGAGCATAGCCTTGCTATTGAGAAAGGCCGCCGTAGGCAGACATGGCTCTCAAGAGAAGACAGGCTATGTGCTCACTGCCCACAAAATGAGGTGGAAACTGAGCTGCACTTCCTAACCTCCTGCCCAATGTATGACCATATTAGAGATACATATTTCCCCCAGATCACACAGATCCACAAAGAATTCGAAAACAAATCCAATTTTGAAAAACTCCCATATCTACTGGGTGAAATTCCACAGTGTGCCATCACAGCAGCAATATTTGTGACCTGTTGCCACGAGAAAAGGGCAACCAGTGAAGAACAAACACCATTGTAAATACAACCCATATTTATGCTTATTTATTTTATCTTGTGTCCTTTAACTATTTGTACATTGTATATTATATATATATAATATGACATTTGTAATGTCTTTACTGTTTTGAAACTTCTGTATGTGTAATGTTTACTGTTCATTTTTGTTGTTTTTCACCTTATATATTCACTTTGTATGTTGTCTACCTCACTTGCTTTGGCAATGTTAACACATGTTTCCCATGCCAATAAAGCCCTTGAATTGAATTGAATTGAATTGATATGATCCTTGACTAGCCTCTCAAAGTACTTCATGATTACATAAGTGAGTGCTACGGAGCGGTAGTCATTTAGTTCAGTTATGTTTGCCTTCTTGGGTACAGGAACAATATTAGCCATCTTGAAGCATATGGGGATAACAGACTGGGATAGGGAGCGATTAAATATGTTCGTAAACACACCAATCTAGCAGCTCTGAGGACGCAGCTAGGGATGCCGTCCTGGCCAGCAGCCTTGTGAGGGCCGCGACGGTGTATTATTATCACAGTATTATCCTCAAAGCCGGGCAAAGAAGGTGTTTAGTTTGCCTGGAAGCGTGACATCGGTATCCGTGACGTGGCTGTTTTTGTTTTTGTAGTCCGTATTTTCCTGTAAACCCTGCCAAATACGTCTCGTGCCTGAGGCGTTGAATTGTGACTCCACCTGTACCGGCATTTTGCTTGTTTGATTTCCTTGTGGAGGTAATAGCTGCACTGTTCATATTCAGCCATATCACCAGACCTCTCTCCATGGTTAAATGCGGTGGATCACGCTTTCAGTTTTTTGCGGATGCCGCCATCCATCCACAGTTTCTGTTTAGGGTAGGTTTTAATAGTCACATTGGGTACGACATCTACAATGCACTTATTTATAAACACACTCACAGAGTCAGCGTATAGATCAATGTCGTTCTCGGAGGCTGACCAGAACATATTCCAGTCAACGTGATCAAAACAATCTTGGAGCGTGGCTTCCAATTGGTCAGACCAGTGTTGAATGCTTCTCATCACTGTTACATCCTGTTTGAGTTTCTCCCTGTAAGCCGGGACGAGCAAGATGGCATCGTGGTTGGATTTGCAGAAGGGAGGGCGGAGGAGGGCTTTGTATGCATCGCGGAAGTTAGAGTAGCAGTGGTCAAGAGAATTCGCCCTTCGTGTTGTGCAATCAATATGATGATGAAATTGAGGTAACATTGATCTCAAATTTTATTTGTTAAAATCCCCAGCTACAATAAAATCATCCTCCGGGTATATCGTTTCCAGTTTACATAGAGTCCAGTTCCTTGAGGGCCATCTTGGTGTCTTGGTGTTTGCTTGAGGGGGTATGTACACAGCTGTGACTATAACTGACGAGAATTCTCTAGGTAGGTAGAATGGACGACATTTGATTGTAAGGAATTCTAGGTCGGGTGAGCAGAAGGACTTGAGTTCCTGTGTGTTGTTATGATCACACCATGAGTTGTTAATCATAAAGCATACACACCCGCCATTCCTCTTCCCAGAGAGGTGTTTATCTCTGTCGGCGCCATGGATGGAGAAGCCCGGTCGCTGGACTGATTTTGACAACATATCCAGAGAGAGCCATGTTTCTGTGAAACAGAGATTGTTACATTCTCTGCTGTCTCTCTGGAAGGCAACCCTTGTTCCAATTTCGTATACCTTGTTGTCAACAGACTGGACATTGGCGAGTAGTATGCTCGGGAGCGGGGAGCGATGTGCCTGTTTAAGAAGCCTGACCAGAAGACTGCCCCTTCTGCATCGCCGTTGTTTTCGGTCTGCTGCTGGGATTAGATCCATTGTCCTGGGTGGTGGTCCGAAGAGAGGATCCGCTTCGGGAAAGTCGTATTCCTGGTCTTAATGTTGGTAAGTTGACGTTGCTCTTATATCCAATAGTTCTTCCCAGCTGTATGTTAATAAGACCCCAATATTAGCTGGGGTAACAATGTAAGAAATAATACATAAAAAAAATACTGCATAGTTTCCTAGGAACGCGAAGTGAGGCGACAATCTTTGTTGGTGCCGTTGTCAGAATTATTGCTACACTCTATCCCCATAGGAGAACCCCATCTATACATTTGCACAACATTTTTATTTACTTTTTTTTTTACACCGGAACTTGATATCTTGAGATTATTTAATACAAGCAAGGTAGTGGCAACCAATCCTACTTCCCTTACCATTTCAATATGAACATGTGAAGCAATCAGTCTTTCTGTGGCTCCGGCTTTCTAGCAGGTACATATAAACATGATGAATGGAAAGAGAAATATGTATAAGTGCTTCACCATTGCTATTGCCTGTGTTGATGTGTTGCACAGACATGGCTTTGAGAGAGAGAGAGAGAGCGGACGCACAGACGTGAATGACAGCTTCACAGTGTGCATAAAACTGTTCCACAGAGAGAAGCACACACTTATATTAGAAGAGCCAGCATACTCCAACTCATAAGACAGCATGCCCCATAATGTCATGTATTTCTTGGGGTCATTACCACTACCATGTGCTGAGAGGATGATGGGGAGGTGGGGGGGGGGGGGGGACCTTTGATGAGTTAGCTGCCTGCAAGTAGTACAGAACAATATTACTCAGTCTGCTTTATGCTTTTCAGGTATGGTGTCCAACATCTAATCACATTAATTTTGTACGGTATTCAACAGCTCAATTTCACGAAGTGTCCTTGGAGGGGTGTCACTGTTCCAAGGCTATATTTTGTATACCCTCAACGTTTTCAATTGTGATGCCATCCCATTTTATTGAGTAGGTGCAGTGTTTTATCATGATTTCCACCGTGTTGTTACTGATATATAGAAGTCCGGTACAGATAGGCCTATCTCAGGGGTAGTGCATCCTTCAGTCAAAGATAAAAATAAAACACAAATCGTGTGGATGTACATGTTAACTTAATATCACAATGAATGAAATGTGATGGCATGATGATAAACATTGTTGATTAGGAGATCAGGGATTTACAGTTCCAGGGGACAGGCCTGATAGAAGTGAAATAAATGCCATCCTTAGCATGGCTCTGTAATTCAATCTTTGGCTAAGATCTTTACGGTACTGCTATATAAACGAGAGAGCGTGACGCAGACAGTGGCGGCGTCTCCCAGATAAATCCCCATGACAGTCGGCGCAACGGTGCCATAACCGGTGACAAGGGATGATTTTCTGCCTCTGACAAGCCCTTGTATTGAGTATGATAACAGTTACTTTGTCTTCATCCAGAGAAGGAGTATAATATCAATCCGTTTGATGATCCAGCAAACCAAGTCGAGCACTTCTGTATCAATCTTCATACGATGCTGCCTGTTGTCTAACAAAGAGCCTAGAAATGGGATCATTCAATCACTCTGGGCTCGGCCACGCTGTCTGCCTGCCTGGGCCTTTCTGCCTGATGCTCAAGTGCCTTTACTCTCTCACTGTCAGCCTCTCACTCTTGTTTATTCATTCCTCCATTCTTTTTTTTCTGCCTTTTTCCCTTCCCTGTCCACTTTGTGAGCAGAGGCATCTTGCTGATGATCTACACTACAGTAGTCATTCTGTTTGATCATAACCCAATTTGACATTTTCAACACAGTTAAATGGCTGGTTACAAATGTGAGATGTTTTGTAGTGTAAACATATTGAAAGTGGATCATGTTTCAACCCCTCTCTCTCGCTCCCTCGTCATAGGCCCATATTGCCATCTACAAATGATCATTCCGTCTCTCCTGTTGTAGCTCTCTCTCTTTTTACCGATACCGCAGTCTTCCCTCGTTCTCCTCTCCCTCATCAGCCACACTATTTTCCTCTCATCTGTATTCCGTTAGAAAGGACACTGTCAAAGAAGGTGAACTCCAAATGTACAGCTAAGCTGTACTGCGATACCTGTGGCAGAATTATTGAATTTCGTTGCTCTCATCGTGGTAATTGAAATAAAAATGCAGTTACCCCGAGCCTACACAGAAATCGAATTCATGTAATACAAACATCTGTCTGTTTAAACTAGATTTTTTTTGCATGGGCTGCATCTAAAATCAAATCAAATCAAACTGTATTAGTCACATGCGCCGAATGTAGACCTTACAGTGAAATGCTTACTTATGAGCCCCTAACTAACAATGCCGTTTAAAAGAATACAGATAAGAATAATAAACAAAAGTAACAAGTAATTTAAGAGCAGCTGTTAAATAACAATAGCGAGACTATATACAGGGGTGTACGGGTACAGAGTCAATGTGCGGGGGGGGCACCGGTTAGTTGAGGTAATATGTACATGTAGGTAGAGTTATTAAAGTGACTATGCATAGATGATAACAACAGAGAGTAAAAGAGGGAGCGGGGCAATGCAAATAGTCTGAGTAGCCATTTGATTAGATGTTCAGGAGTCTTCTGGCTTGGGGGTACAAGCTGTTTAGAAGCCTCTTGGACCTAGACTTGGCGCTCCGGTACCACTTGCCGTGCGTTAGCAGAGAGAACAGTCTATGACTAGGGTGGCTGGTGTCTTTGACAATTTTTAGGGCCTTCCTCTGACACCGCCTGGTATAGAGGTCCCGGATGGCAGGAAGCTTGGCCTCAGTGATGTACCTGGCCATTCGCACTACCCTCTGTATTACCTTGCGGTTGGAGGCCGAGCAGTTGCCATACTAGGCAGTGATGATGATGAAATAATATTGAAAATATTAAAATATAGGATACCTTAAGGGGTCTTGAAATTCAAAATAAAATAACAAAATGATGATGGACATTAATATGGAGTTGGTCCCCCCTTTGCTGCTATAACAGCCTCCACTCTTCTGGAAAAGCTTTCCACTAGATGTTGGAACATTGCTGTGGGGACTTGCTTTCATTCAGCCACAAGAGCATTAGTGAGGTCGGGCACTGATGTTGGGCGATTAAAAATAGCCCCAGACCTATTTCTCCTCCACCAAACTTTACAGTTGGCACTATACATTGGGGCAGGTAGCGTTCTCCGGGCATCCGCCACACCCAGATTCGTCCATCGGACTTCCACATGGTAGAGCTTGATTCATCACTCCAGAGAACGCGTTTCCACTGCTCCAGAGTTTTACTCCACTCCAGCCGACGCTTGGCATTGCGCATGGTGAGCTTAGGCTTGTGTGTGGCTGCTCGGCCATGGAAACCCATTTCATGTGGCTTCCAACGTACAGTTATTGTACTGACGTTGCATCCAGAGGCAGTTTAGAACTCGGTAGTAAGTGTTGCAACCGAGGACAGACTTTATGCGCTACACACTTCAGAGCTCCCGTTCTGGGAGCTTGTGTGGTCTACCACTTCGCGGCTGAGCCGTTGTTGCTCCGAGACGTTTCCACTTCACAATAACAGCCCTTTCAGTTGACCAGGGCAGCTCTAGCAGGGTAGAAATTTGACAGCTTGACTTGTTGGAAAGCTGGCATCCTATGACAGTGCCACATTGAAAGTCACTGAGCTCTTCAGTAAGGCCATTCTATTGCCAATGTTTGTCTGTGGAGAATGCATGGCTCTGTGCTCGATTTTATATACCTGTCAGTAACGGGTGTGACTGAAATAGCCGAATCCACTAATTTGAAAGGGTGTCCACATACTTTGTATATATAGTGTATATCAATAGCAATTTAATAGAGCACTTCATGTCCAATTTTCCCAAAATTATTTTTGAGGGAGTCTACTTTCTTTTACTAGGTTCTGCTGGCTCTGGTGTGATGTGCAGAGGGCTAGTATGAGCCTGGGCTATCCTTGTGAAATATAGCTCAATCAATAGTCGATCAGCAATCAACTATTACATGTCAGTTTTGATATATCCTATCATAGCTGTAGGTTGTTTGGCCATGTCTAATGTTCTGTGAAGATGGGCTTTTCATAATCTTTATTGTTTTTTTTTCTCTTTTTCACCCCATCAAAAAAAAAAATTGGTGGAGTTTTGTGATATAAAACCTCTGAATGAGCAGAGAGAGAGGGAATGAGAGTGGATAAAGAAAACGATGAAATGTAACCCCTTTAAAACTGTATCATTTCCAGAGCATACCTCAGGGCGGTGAGCGTTTAACAGTGGGACGCGGGAAGCAGAGATCACTGGACTGGTAATTGTTTCCTCTAAATCTGCTGAGCTCTGAGAACGAAAACAAAATGCAGTTGTCATCAGGCGGCGGAGAAAGTGAGGGGGGAAAAGGACAACGCAAGAGAAAGCACCAATGCTTTTGCCTATCCATGTTTGCGTCTTTCACTATAACCAAGTTACCACTGCTTAGCACTGCTTACCACTGCTTACCACAACAAGTTGCTGTGCTAGATGATTTATTCAGAGGTAAATAAAAAAAAATGTATTTCAAGTGTTGACTTTATACCGTTATGTTATTTGCAGTCTTAATCACCTACCTTCTATTATTCAGGTTCATCAAAGGTATGTGGATTCAATGGAATAATTTCCAATTCCAGCATATATACTTGTTTTTCTCTTCCAATAAGGCCCCATTCAAATAAGGTGTTTTGAAGTAACCCCTTTTCAGTTATAGATATAAGTAGATGCTGCATTGTGGTGTTTTGAAAAGCACCTTGGCACTAACTTGGTTTGACATTCTCCCATTTCGTCAAAGCCTAAGCAATAGGCCTGATATCTCATTTAGTAGTAAAGTGATGTGCTTCTCCACAGCCACAAAAAATGCATCAGAAAGGCAAAGTACGCTCCACACGCTCCACTTTGACCAATTTGTCTCCATCAATCAATTCATATAAACAATGAATGATTTAGCTAAAACAGTGTGAAGAATCTTGTGGGGATTTTTTTCTCCCCCACTTTCTTTTCATTATATTCCCAAGTATGTGTGAGGTTTGGTCTCCACCACAAGTGCATTGCATTTGGCTTTGAAAGTCTCAGATTTAGCGCTGTGGTATTGGCTCATTTTTCATATCCATTGTTAGCTTGTCAGGGTGTCATAGCTGTTCCGCCGAGCTGTTAGATCAGTCCAAATGTATAAATCATCCAGGATCTGACACACTCATTTCATTTGGGAGGCCCTGGTGCGGCAGCACGCTTATTAATTGAAAAATCCCTTGCCCGTTTGCTGAATGGAAACAGTTAGGGCTTTTTATTTTATTTTTATTAACATGGATATTCCGTATGATTTCCCTCAGTAGCCTGTTGACTCCCCGCCAGGCACTTTGACAAATATAGCATATGATGATAAATGACAATCTGTTGAATTCTTGGAGTCAAAAGTCCTCAACAAAATCCCCTTTGCATATAAAGAAAGGGGGGGGGGATATGGAGCTCAATGGCCAAAGCTCCCTCTCTCCCTCCCATTCGTCTATGCCGCGGTGGTTCCAACCCCGGGAGCCTGTGTTATTGTTTTCCATCTGTGAAATAAAGTAACAGTTACTTAATGTACCAAAAACAATTTGTCCAGTGTTTCTTTTCCCCCATTGAAGGCATGCATGGCTCGCTGAGGGCTCCCTTTATCTCAGGGAGGCTAATCCATTTTCACACTGCGCTCTGGCGCTCTCATTTTACAGCTGACGAGCTCGCAGGCTCCATGCTGGGCCCTGAAATGGGACCCCAGTCACTGTGGCCCCTCGGAGTTTGCGTAGGTAAGTGTGCAGAACAAATGCTGAAAAGCCTTTAAAAAAAAGTTAAAGGGACTAGTTTTGGCTCTATTTTTTTTCTTCTCCCGTCCCACCAGATCACCTACACTATACACTTCGCCTGCCTCTCAGTGTTTGTGTAAAGCTGTCAGAGGTACATGAGGTTGTGGTCGTGAAAGCGTGGATACTTTGTGGGGAGAACGAGTTAAAACAGGAGTGTTTCACTCATTTACTGTGAGTGTGTGTGTGCGCTTGTGAGTTTGTGTTTCTACGTGAACTGTGTTAGTGAGTGTGTTTGAGTGTTATGTGAACTCCCTCTGTGCTGGTCAAGAGAGATGGGGAGTGTAGTGTAGTGAGGAGTCAGGCCAGAGGTGGGTGATTTCCCCTCCTAACACCCTGAAAAAAAAGAATCCAATTTGAACACTCTCCCGCGGGACACATGGGCAAGATCAAAACAGTCACAATGACTGTGTGTCAAAACACAAAAGAAAGAGAGGAAAACGACAGGATATTTTAGAGGAACATTTTGCAGTGCACTGACCTGTGCGGACAGATGGACTGACCTTCACAACCTTTTACACACCATGGCTTAGTCATTCAAAGGTATAAACCAAAAGCCCAAAATGTCATGTGGAACCAATTCCAGTTTTACATAGCTAAAATGAGTACCCCATAACCTTAGTACCCCATAAGTCCACCGAGTGTTTCAGTTTAAATATGATATGGTTAGAGAGAGTGAAAAATGACTATTTAAGTCACTTTTTCACTGAAATACCAATGATTTAAACTATTACTGTATGCATAAATATGCAAATGTGACTGACTCTTACTAACAGAATCAAAATTGAGATCGAATGGTGCACTTTTTAGCTAAATCATCTTTCCATGAGTTACTAGCACCAGCTGGCTAGCTAGTGTTAGCTAGCACAAAATAAATAATGGAAAGATTATTTAGCTAAATTGTTCTCTAAGTGCATAATTACATTGTCCAGTGGTTTACTATGATGAAATATCAATTTTGATTCTGTTTGTGAGAGTCAGTCACATTTGCATCCAATTAAAGACAGCAAAGGCTGTATGCTGTTCTTTTCAGGGATGTATCAATAGTATCCAAGAAGGGCCACAACAACATAAATGCAACTTTGACCTCTACCACACCACTTATATTAACTTAGGTGACGTGTTATTCTCCTTGGAAAGCGTAATGTCGTCCGTCCTTTCACAAGGAATCTGTTCTATTTGGTGAGCTGCATTAGCTACACTCAACGTCTCATCTGTGCTAGCGAGCCAAACTCCATATGCATACCCTCGTTATAAGATGTTTTTGTGCCTGTATATTTTGATTGGTTTCATATTCATATAAAACAAAGAAAAATGAAAGATTACATGTAAAAGTATCCATTTATGCCAAAAACTATTTTCAGCTGTTTTCCAACAACTTCTGACCCTTTATGTGAGAGCGGTTCACAAATTGAAAGTGATCATTTTACTTGAATATGACAAATCAAAGCTCAGTTACACCCATTCCAAATAACAAGGTCTATAAGAGATGAAGGAAGACCGGTAGATAGAGGAGCCCCCACATGCCCATGGTCTCATGTTCTAATGTACTGGGGCAATAGCAAGCTTTTTCCTCAGCCACAACTTGCTTCCTTCCTTCACAGACTCACTGAAGAGGATGTAACCTAAATGGTAGGAAGCAACACTTTTTCTTATCTGTATGCCCATTGAAATCCTGATGCATTTTTTGCCCATCAGACTGTGGTGCCCATTCTGCTCAATACGTTGGCAAGTCACTGCGTTGATAATGATATTGTGGTCCCAGTGCTTCCAAATGAATTAGTATCTAATGAGAGGCCTTCTGTTGATCCAGTACCATGGGCACCAGACTACCAGGTAGGTGCAGGGCCCATCATGTGCACCTCTGCTAGGGACAGTCAAGCAGGACTAAATGGGATCACCCTGGTTCAAAGGTATACAAGGTAAAAGCCTAGTTAGAGGCGGAAAAGTATAATTCCCTTCTCAACTGTGGATTAATTCGGCATAATGAGAATTGATTTGCAGCTCATTTATTAAACTAGGTTCATAAGAGAGTGGTCATTTAACGCTTTGGCAAAAAAATGTGTTAGATATCGAAACGCTTACTGAGTACTTTATGGCAGTGCTGGCTTTAATATTACACAGTTCCTGCTCTCTGCCTTCCCTCCCTGGAATCAAGGTTGAACATGAGCTTATTGTCCACACCATAGGGCACATTTAGATGCTGGGGTAGGGACAAGGATTTGCTCAATTGTTTGCATTTTCACAATGACATTGGTTATTCAAAAAGTTTAGGCAGGACATGACCTGACATACAATTTCTGTTTCCTTAGGAAGAATCATGGTTACTTTGTCATCTCTCTCTTTTTCAATGATAGAGGTCACGGCAAAGATACTCTCACTCAAGCTACACCCCACAAGGGGATTTGATCCTCTCATCCTCACACTCTTATATTTTTAAGATCCACAACATCCTATCATTACATTCACAGTTATGTCCTTCAAGAATGGTTGATTTACTCCCGAGTCGTGCTTTCCTAGTCCCATGGTGTCAAGTCATTTAAGGCATCTGCGTCCTCTCTGGCCCAGCCTCGGCAGTCCCATCAGCCCCCCGTGGAGGCTCGTATTAGCGCATGCTCACACGGACGGCACACGGACGGCCCAGCCAGGAGGGCAGCTGGCCCAGCAGCAGCCCAAGAGCTCTCAGGGTCCAGCAGCTGGAGATCTGTAAGTGAGCAGGCAAACACAGGAATATAACTTCAACCTCCATTTCAAAAAGATAACCTCCACAAATCTGTATTTGTCACGGCTTAGTCGGGAAAAAAATGTACTTGCTATAAAATAAGTACAGTATGTTTTACAAAAAAAGTCATACAAAAGTCTGTTGTAGGAAACTAGTTAAAAATACAAATGTTTGTCTTCGTATTATGGTGCTGCACGTAATATGACATAATCATATATTACACAGTCATTTGCAGATTTCTGTAAAGCAATTGACCCTTCATTTAAGCCAATCACAGCGCTGCAATGAATAGCAACACTTCGGACAAGCTCATGTTTAAATAACATGAAAGCCAGTGAGGGCTATATCAAAAACTGTGAGTTTTCTTTAAAAAACGAATGTTTAAATTGCTAAATAGTTGAGCAGTGCACCAGGAGTACTTGCTACTGTGATTCCTGAAATGCAGAGTATGTTGATGGAGTGTTTTTCGAATAAAAATTCTACTTTTGTTACATTGTTTGTGTGCTCAGCTGGTCAGCTAGCTCTGTCTCATTGACCAAAAATTGGTCACATACATCTGTTTAGATATTGAGGGTGTAGCGAAATGCTGCAAATGTTGCTAACGTTAGCTACCTAGCCACTTAATATAACTTGTTTTCTCAAAATGTGTGTTTGCTATGAGTACAACTCCCATCTGCTGTCAACATCAGGATACTATTTGAGAGCAGTAGTTAGCTCCAAAAGAGGTTATAGCTTTGACTGCATGCTGACAGTGAATTCAGAGCCATTCAATGGCTAGCTACACTAAAAACATTATTTTATCAGGTTACTGTGAAGCAGTCCACCACAACATACCCAAGAATTTCGTGATTAGCTCAGGATTTTCTGTGTTTAATTTCATTGTGTTTACGAAACACAGTTTGAGATCATTGTGAGGAATTGGGCTTCCTGGGAAAAGGGTGTCCGAGATTGCAACAGTAACCAAGGGGGTCGTGGCGAAAGGTAAATTATTGGATGTCCCCCTTTTTTTCTCCTCTTTTCCCATCATGTAGAATATGCAAAAGAGAAGTAACATCGTTACTTAATGCATCAGCAATTGTGCATAAGTGAAATACCCGTTGGGCTGATGGGATTCACAGTCAAAACTGATATAAAGTCACTGAGTTAACCCCCTTAAACTAAACAACTGTAATGGACAGCATGAAAAATCTCCTGGCCCCCATGTCGACCCCTCCTTCCCCTCAACGTTTAGTCTGACCACCCTAAAGCTAATGCAGTTGACTCAGGAGTTGCTAGCAGGGTCATCTGCAGTTCAGCAGGAGGTTAAAGATAAAAACACTTCCATTCCTTTTGTGTTCACAGCATCCTCTCCTGGGGATAAAAATGATAGAAACAAGAAAAAAAGAGAAAGATAACCAGACAAATATCTGAGTTCACAAACTACCCAAGCTCCTAAAATGTCTATCTAGATTTTGATTAATTTACAGGTTTATGGGTAGGATTGCTTTTTAAGGAATTTCCGTTGTCGTAAACAGCCAAACAAATGTTGCACAGGAAATGTTGTGTTTGCCTGAATTGTTCCCTGTAAATCTCTTCCAACAGAACATAATGTCTTTATAATGTGACCCTAGTGCAGTAAATGAGTTAACACCTCCAAGGAACGTAGCCAAGCTACTCCATGTAAATATAATTAAGAAAGATCTAGTTTTGCTGGGTATTATTAGAGCGATGCAATTCGTAAATGTATGACTCCTGTAAATGAAATCAGATTACAGCTTCGCTCCATGTCTAGGCCCCTCTCTCTGAAGAGACAACTGTTTTGGTGGGCTTAATTGTTTACATTAAGACGAGCTGGGGGGTTTCCATCTCCGTTGCACTGATTTAAGGTTTGCTCTCTCATCCATGTAACAAATGCTATGCGTTTAAGAGCGAGAAAGAGAGAGAGGCCCACCGTAGAGAAGCCATGCTAGACTGAGTCTGAAAGGACCACAGCCACTTCAGAAGAAGAGATTCATAATCACAGGCGAGATGACAGGTGGATCAAATTTCTAAACTTTTGTGTGTGAACACTGACAGGTCATCCGTCACCAGCCACGCCAGTGTTTTCTTAACCTCGCTATTGCATTAAGTCGACTTCCTGCCGCGTCGGAACAAGGTGACACATTGATGAGGAGTGAATATAACGGGGGGGGCTTAAAGAGCTTTGGAATTGGAGAAATTACTGTGGTAGGGGATGTTACAGGAAGGTGTCACACAAAGTGAGCATTTTTCTAGTCTGTATAGCCTTTGCTTGTGCAGTTTATAACATATACCTTCAAATGTGAATAAGTAGGGTAATATGCCATAAAGATTGCATTTGATAATGAAATGGGCATAATGATGACACTCATGGCCCTATAACCATATTTTAAAGGTTTTTAACCACAAAGGATTGCTCCCCAGAAAAGGTATTGATTTAAACATAACAAATACCCAAATGGACACCCTACAACTATTTTTCAATTTACACCATGAATGGTGATGCCCTTAGTAAGCTGAGAGTGTGTGTACTGGCTAGGGGCAAAACTAAACCCATGCATCAAATCAAGGTGGAGAGTGTCACCAGCCACCATAAGCATGAAAACAAACTACTCTCACGTTGCTAAATACAGCCGTCTATGTTCAGTTACTTTGTCACAAATCACTGCAACACTTCCTTCCAATCCTTCATTTTGGGATTACTGGGATGCGGGCGGTGTGGCCGCCAACACGCCAGCCTGTCACATGCTCACTGGGGGTAATAATTGGTATGAAATTGTGTTATGGACAGCTGAAAGGTAAAGGCTCTGATCGCCCAGGAATCCACAGAGAGGATTCCTGTTTTACACCCTGTCAGGATTTCTTACTCCCCCCCCCCTCCTCTCCTTTTCAGCTAGCGCTATGGATTTGTTGTCATGGGGTTCTGGCGATCTTGCTGACACCCTTGTCAGAAAATGAATTTTTCACCCGGCCCTTGATTGACTCCATTTGTGGGGTGTAACTCCATCAGAAAACGCCAGTCTCCTGCTCGCTCAGTCATCGGCTCTCTGACCGCTGGAGTCGAGAGGGAGACAGATACAGAGATGGGAAGGAGAAAGACTGAGAGATACAGAGAAAGAGGAGGCAGTATTCTCAATGTGATATGGGAGGGACAGAGAGATACAATGCATGCTTTCTTAAATCATTCTATGGCTGTCAGTTTCCTTTCACCCCTTCTAACATACACAGTTCTTCAAACAGCCTACCAAATAAATGGTTTTGATAACATGCAGGAATAGTCATGCTCCATTGCAGCATGTTGCACGCCTGTGGGAGACAAACAACCAAGCAAATCTGTGTTTGACTGGGATGTTGGTTTTGATATGTGTTAACAAATCACATGTTCAACAACAAGCCTCTGACACAGAACAAGAGGCATTCATTTTTCCCTGACAGTGGGATGGAGATGGGCATGTAGGAAGAGAGGGAGAAGGGAGGGATGGAAGGAAGGAAGGAGAGGGAGAGGGGAGGGATGGGAGCAGAGGGAAAAGGGAATGAAGGGAGGAGAGGAAGAAGCGAGGGATGGGAGGAGAACAGAGGGATGGGATAAGATGGAGAAATGATGGGAAGGGGAAGGGGTGTCACTTGTATATAAAATATATCAATCTGAGAAGAGGAGCCTGTCAGTAATGCTGCATTTGTTTGTGTGGTCTCTGATGCAGATACTATTTGACCTCCGAGACTGAGTCAGCAAGCCCCCAATGCAATCATTTGCACATAAAAAGAAAACTGCACTTTGCTTAGCAAGAATGTTTACCATGTATTTCAAGGGATAACGTAATAGGTACAAATTAAAGGGTATGGTATGATCCTTTCAACGCATGGTTTGCAATAGTTTTCAATAGTCATAACAAGCTAATTGTTGGTTCTTTAAGTCGAGTGACATGATTGAGAAAAAAGAATGGCCATCGTTCAAATTCCACCACCGTTATTCATACCTTAATATGACAGCTGATACTGGTCTCCCAAAAGCCGAACCCAGTGGAAACTACTCCTCTATGTCTCACATATTCTTCTCCATGGCTTATCAGTCTGAAAGCCAGGGGAGCTATCCACTCTTATTCTTCTATTAGGGAGCACATGTCAGGACCTATTTGCCACTGGTTACTTTGAGAGTGACATCAGTGATGACCTCTTGACCTTTGCCGACAGAGAAATGCTTCTGCAATAGTTTTTCCATTATGGAGGCTGGTGAGCACAAACACCACACAGATATGTTGGAGTGGAGGAGGAGAAAGAAAACTAAAAGGCACTTAAACCTGTATTTGACCTATCATGTTTCCATATTGTGTGAGAGGTGTATATGAAACCAGTGTTGACCTGCTTTGGCCCCATAGGCAAAGGCTCATCAATCTGTCATTGGACACCTATGCTCACACCTCTGCCTTGACCCTCTACTACAGGATATAGCTTCAGATAAGGAGGTCAACGCACGCGGACACACACACACACACACACACACACACACACACACACACACACACACACACACACACAACACACACCATTCATTACTGTGCCTTTGTCTGTCTCTCTCCCTTCTGATGTGTGCTTGCTTGTCTGTGTATGTGTGAACCAGTCTTCAATATATCTATGGTGGAGTTGAAGCAGTTGCGTATTAGGGGGTAAATTGTTGCCACCGAGCATTCAACACGCCTCGCAACAGGTCAGAAGGAGAGTTTCATATATAAGCTTGCTGTTTGAGCTGAAGAGCTAGAAGATACTCAAGCTTTTAGAACAGTATGCTTTGGGGGGGTCTGGTCAATATAGCAGCTCTGAACAGACGTCAGCAGGATATATAATCTTTCTAGCTCCTTGATCAGGCACAATTACCAACAAACTAGATTGTCAATGAGCTCATATTTCAGATCTAATGAATTGATCCATCCACTAAGAATATCAGGGATGAGCAAAGCTGGTCAATAGTGTTAACCCTGTAACAGTTGTTTCGTCAAATTTTTGCTTACGTTTTGTTTTCAGAGCATGCCTTACTACTATAGCTGGACGTACTGTATGCACTGCACGGTGAATCTATTACACAGATCACTTTCCCTGCTCGCGTGCACCAGGCCTGACTGACAAATGAACCGTGTCAAGCGATGAAGAAAAAACTACTAGCGAGGGAAGATGTGACGTTCGTCGACACTGATTTATGTAATATGACACTAATTCTCCGACGGGACTATTCCTGTCTCGTCACTCATTACCGTGCCGCTCGGCTCACAAAAGCACACGTCGTCAACTGAAGTCCCTACAGGTCGGTCTACAAGCAGTAAGCAGCGCTACTTCTGCTGGCCTCTGCAATCACCTGATTACCCCAGCCCACCCCCCCACTCGCAAGCTGGATTCTGTCATTTAATTCAAATTACCCATGAACCTTGGTCTTACGTGTCAACAGTAAATGTCACGGCGAACCTATTGAGAGACCCGAGGCGTAAAGTGATGCTTTGTGAGGTAACCGTGGTGCAGCAATAAAGGGTTTCTTTACAGACTCGACCAGGGAGGGATGGATATCTGAGGTGTTTGGTCATGCTGAGGGGGGAAGAGGGGAGGTGGGCTGGTGGAGTAGGGCCGTGGACTCTACAAGATGTCAAAAAGCATTCTACAGGGATGCTGGCCTATGTTGATATGAATGCTTCCCGCAGTTGTGTCAACTTAGCTGAACGTCCTTTGGTTGGTGGACTATTCTTGATACACACGGGAAACTGTTGTGTGTGAAAAACCCAGCAGCGTTGCCATTCTTGACACAAACCGTTGCGCCCTGCTACCATACCCCGTTCAAAGGCACTTTTGTTCTCTTGCCCATTCACCCTCCGAATGACACACAATACACAATCCATGTCTCAATTGTCTCAAGGCTTCAAAATCCTTCTTTAACCTGTCTCCTCCCCTTCATCTACACTGATTGAAGGGATATAAGCTAAGGGATCTTAGCTTTCACCTGGATTCACCTGGTCAGTCTATGTCATGGAAAGAGTAGGTATTCTTAATGTTTTGTATTCTCAGTGTATATATGCGTGTATGTGTGTGTGTGTGTGTGTGTGTGTTTGTGTGTGTGTGTGTGTGTGTGTGTGTGTGTGTGTGTGTGTGTGTGTGTGTGTGTGTGTGTGTGTGTGTGTGTGTGTGTGTGTGTGTGTGTGTGTGTGTGTGAGAGAGAGAGAGAGCTGTAAGGGGATGAGAGGGACCCAGCTGGTAGAGTTGTGACTGGGGTCAAAAGGCCTGTCACTCGGTGGCCTGACAGGAGCTTTAACCATAGGCCTTAGTGTTGGACACTGGCTGGCTGCATAGAGATTGGCTTGATGAGTACCCCCTCCCTACTCTGTTGAAGTCTGATGGACCTCCAGACCATAACCCCCCTTCCAGACCCCTGAAGACCACTTCAGACCACCTACACCCCAAGAACTACACTCTCTGCTGGGTATATCTTGGCCCTCTCATGGTTTATGATTTGGTCATGTGCCATGGTCCCTTCTCGAAGCCATTTTCATATCAGAAGGCATATGGTAAGAGAGTTATGGCCCATTCTAAACGTATCAGCGCATTATATTCAAATGTGTATCTGTGTTTTTAAACCGTGTTACCACATTCAAGACGCCCATATAACACACAAGTTGTAAGTATTGAAAGTTAATTTCCTCACTCACACATTCATAAATTCATTAGAGTGACTTCCCATCAGAGTATCAGTTACATTAAGCTTCATTAACTTCTTTTTTACTTCATTCTGTTCTTTATATTAGCTAATTAGCTCAGGGGTGGCCACAAATTAATTACCATCTTACTACAGCTTTGTGCAATTGCATTCTGTTTATTTAGTTTCTCCTATTAACTTGTAATCTTTTTCTACTCGTTAAAAAAAAGCAATTAGGCATTTTTTGATAAACAAAAATGAAGCTAGCTCAGGGATAATCAGCAACTCTGCGTGTCGTCTCCAGAAAATTACCCTGCTGTCAGCTAATTTGACCTCTGAACCCTTACCAAGCCCAGAAAAGGCTCTTTTGTTGCTTTGTAAAGGACAAGGTTGCAACTCGGTGAGAGAATGGTAAAAACACAATTTTTGTTTTCCTGATGTGCTCAAAAGTTTTCCTGATCTTCTCATCTCAATTTGTACTACGTTATTATGATGGTTGCTACTACAGACTACTAAAAACTGTGGCTATCAATTTTAAACATCGTCTCTACTGTAGTTTTAATGAAGTACACAAAACTTTTATCAAAGCCTAGAATGGATTCCAATACTCACATGACATTTTGCTAAATAACACAGCCACACATGGGATTCATAGCTGAAAATGTTACAACAGAATCATGGGTAACACAGAATTTTCATCGTGACTCTTAGAAATTAGGTTGCATTTCAAATGTAGGAAACTAACTTCCTAATTTGAAGAAAATTAAGGAATCATGGGGAAAGCCATCTCACTTCCTGTTTTGCTTTATATGGACAGGTGCGATTGGTCACGTGACATGACAGCCCATCATCCCCTGCAGAGATGCTGCATGCTGCAGTCGTAGATTCTCCTCAAAGTATTTCAATAAAGCAACACAATGGCTGCTTCATTAGTCCATTGATTCATTAATGCAGCCATCCTTCTTCCTCATATTCACCCAACACAAACACTGATGATACACAAGGTAACCGTAATGGTAACTGGGGCTATGGTCGAAGTCCTTTCAAAGTAACTAGAGGCCTATCCACTTTGATGAAGCAGCCCATTTATACCCTGTCTCACACGAGAGGTCATCCTTCTCCATATTCTATGTATTGACCCAGGTTGCTCCTTTTATTACGAACAGGTTTTTTATTGAAGGATGATTACATTGAATGATGTCAAGTGAGGGGAGAAAAGATCGACCACAATAATGGCGTTCCGGAGAGAAGAGACAGAGACGGGGGCTGAGCAGGGGAGGGGGGTTCATGTCGATGCCTCTCCTCCCGCCTTGTCTTTCTTTGCTGCTCACAAATTGAGTCACATCCTCGGCTCATCCATTATTTAGGGAGGATCGGACTCTCCTGGCATCTATGGATTTGATAATCATTCCCATGTCCATATTAAATATGTGACATAAATTTCACAGTGGGAGCCTGTCAATGAAGGGCTGTGGTGAGCAACTAAAGGTGTGGAAGGGGAACTAATGTATGGAGATGACAGAGAGTGAGAGAGAGAGAGAGAGGGGGGGGGAGCAAGAGAGACAAAGGGAGAGAGACTGAGAAAGAAAATAGAGTTTTGTTTGTGTCTATGTGATGATGCAACGTAAACATGTTTCAGGGTTTATGATAATATCTTGTTGTGCTTTAACATTACCTCAGGGCTCTGGGTACATCAGGACACACAAAATATCCAATAAAAAGGCTTTTATTTTACATGTACCAGTTAGCGTCTATAAAAAAAAGGGTCTTGAATGTATATAAAAGCTGGTCCCTGAGGCTAAGTATTTGGGTGTGTATCTGTGTGTGTGGGCAGGGGAGGGAGGGAGAGAGAGGTTTGAGGTGGTGACTCGCCGTAAAAAAAAAACAAGATAGCAAGGGCATGACAACAAGAAACAGCATCTGTTAGACAGGCAGGCAGTATGTCTCTACTCTTCCTTCCATGGTGGACTCTTCCTCCGGTGTGATTCTGTACAGCTGGTGGCCATGAATACTGGCCTACGCACAACAGATGTTTCTCTGCAGGCTAACCAATATATCATCACCTGATAACCAATGACAAATGCTCCTCCGTATTGTGTGAGACAAAAGTCAAAGAGAAACCTTGCCCGGCGTGGATAACTGTGTGTGTGCGTGTGTGTGTGTGTGTGTGTGTGTGTGTGTGTGTGTGTGTGTGTGTGTGTGTGTGTGTGTGTGTGTGTGTGTGTGTGTGTGTGTGTGTGTGTGTGTGTGTGTGTGTGTGTGTGTGTGGTTAGAGAGGAAAGAGGTGTTGGAAGTGTGTGGTATGTTACAGTAGACTGGTCAAAAATGGAGGAGTTTGGAAGAGAGCTAGGTGTTTGCTTGTGGATAGGAAGGATTAGCTACTGTACAAAAATTATATAGTCTTAATTTTGTAATGAAGATTTAATGTTAAGTTATCTCATGAAATTACTGTGTGAAAAATTGATCAATTCATTTTCACCTTCAAATGCATGTGAATAATATTTTGACGTCCATACTTTTTAGGTCCAATTTGTATTTTCACTAAAACTGTGGTTCAGATCTTCTTGGCAGGTCCTTTTGATTTGACTCAATGGAGGACACCTTCAGAAGAACAGCTAAATCAAGAGGAACTTGAGAAAGTCTTAATTTGGAGACAATGGCTGGGCACACACAATTAGCAGCCAATCTGAAGTCTGTGGTATTTGCCAGGATGACATGCTGAATTTAAAACAAACATTTGACTAAGTAAAGCAGTATTGACAGTTACTTTTCTGTTTGGTCTGCCCTAATATAACCACAGGCTGTGTGTGAAACAAAGTGCCCTGGCTCTGTACAGTGTAAGCTATTCCCTAAATCAGACAATTTTGGAAAGCGTGTGAAAATACACCCAGAGCTGTTTAACATTTTTTTTTTTACTATGATGCATAGTTTAGCATACAAATGTTTAATCTACTGTTAGCTGACATTAGGCTCATTCAAGGGATCCCTCTGGTTAATTTAAGGAACATGTGTAATTGCACACTGCCATTGATGTGATTTAGTCAGCGGGGAGCTCCAAGTCCCTGGTGTGATGCTGTGGAGATGTCTGGTACTTCCACCAGTCTCACACAGGCAGGATAAGAGCTATGGATCAAACGGGAGACAGTTTGAGGCTTTAGGTGAGTCTAGTTTTTCCACAACTTATGGCTGTTTGAAACAAGGAACAGAAGGCAAGTCTGTTCCTCAAACGCCAAACAATTGTATCATATTATGTTCACATTGTTGATTTCTGTTTCATGTCTGACCATGTGATTTTCAGATTATGCGTTTGATGGAAGTCATTTGTGACATGTGCACAACTTATCGTTCATTTTCTCCTGTCATGTCAACCCTGACAGGTCGGATGTTTTCAGACACGTACAAATTGAGTAGCATGTTGAGGTGCGATGTGAGGAAATAGGGCATAGCCACTGTTCTGTTTTTTTATTTGCTTTCGTCCATTTCATAACAGGTTATATTGATAACGCATAGAGTACTTTGGTTATGGTATTTTACGTTGGTATAGGATACAAATCCATGGAGCACCAATATCACCAGCGTTCTGGACTATCCAATGTTATGGAAATAAAATTATTTTTTAGATGAGATGATAATTCAATATAATTTAGGAAAATATAAACATGGAATTGGAGTGGAACAAGTCCAGAACTGTTTCAACAACTAACACAGTATAAAGGTTCCTGTTTAACAGGGGATCAATCATAGATCTCATATCCTTATAGCCCATTGGTTTAAAAAGGATACTTCCCAAATAACATGCAACATCTGCTTTAATGAGAATACCCACTGTCATCGTTCCATTGCGGCTGAGGCGAGTGTCAGCAGAGCAAGACAAACAAATTCAATAATAATTAACTTGAGTCATCTACTCATCCGCCATGGCTCATCAACTTTAGGGAAAATTTCCCCCGGAACTTTAGTAATGCCTAGCTAGTCTCTCCTATGTGTTCAAGTGCTGCTGCGGAGGATAAAGCTTGCGGAGTCACACCCGTAAGTGCTGTTTTTTCGAGCATCCCCAAAACCTTGGTTTCGTCCTAGTTTTGAGTCTCATCGTATGCTTTTTTTTGTGAGGGGAAATGATTCTTTACTCAACTATTGCTGTTCTCTATGGAGACAAATGTATAGTTTTCATTCATACCGTATAAATGTGCATTACTAGAATAAAAACAAGTCTGGCCCCAAAGGTTATTTTTTATGTGTCAGCTTATTGTTTGTCTTTCTTATCTTTGGCCTGGGCAGAGAGACTGGGAAGGCGGGGGGACTGAGGAGGCGGGGGCAGGAGGAGAAAAGGGGGGTGCTGCTTGATGAGTGCCTGCTGGCTTGGCCATATGCTTGCTGTCAGATGGCTGTACAGGTAATATCAGGCCTCCTTCAGAACACCTCTCTGGCTGGCAGGCCCAATCAGGCTCAGGAAGCCTGGCTGATTGGACTGACATACTCCATCAAACCCAGCACCAAAGTGCCCCTGACCGCGTGCAATGGCCTGACTGCCTCGGACATCACGGCTAATTCGCAGTGAGAGGGGCTGCTTTCTTTTGCAATCGCTCACTGTATAGAAGAATGGAAATATTTTGTTTCAAGAACAGTAACCCCAATACAGTGTTGGATGTAATGATTATGGCTGTAAATACATTTGCTCTCGAGCCTATTTTGGCATTTATCAAAAGTATGTTACATATTAGTTCATTTCAGCAGCATAAACAGTTGCAATGTACATTTTTCTATTATATCTTCACTTTCATACTATCAGCTGCGTATGACCACCAGTGTTAACAGTCTTTGTATGTTTGTGTGCATGTAACCCTGTTCATTTACAATGGGTTGTCCATATACAATATCTCAATGGCATCAGAGGGTAGGGCTGCCATCTTATTGGCTCTCAACCAACCATGCTATTTTGTTTGTTTTTTCGTGTTGTTCGTAACTTGTTTTGTACATCATTTTGCTGCTACCGTCTCTTATGATCGAAAAGAGCTTCAGGACATCAGAAATGCGATTGCTCACCTCAAACTGGATGAAGAGTTCTCGTTCAATGAATCGGATGGGAGGGATGTACTACATACACCCGACCAGGCCCAGATCGCTGTGATTCGCTGGTGGAGGAAAGTGAGATTTTGTGGAAAAAGATCCGGGTGCCTTGTGAGGATCAGGCGACATGTGGCTAATCTGCCCTTGCCTGCCGTCCTGCTAACTAATGCTCAATCGCTGGAAAATAAATGGGACGAGCTGAAAGCACGTATATCCTACAAACCATATATTAAAAACTGTAATATCTTATGTTTCACCGAGTCGTGGCTGAACGATGACATTAAGAGCAATTTTGTATTTATTTTTTATTTCACCAAGTTGAGAACAAGTTCTCATTTACAATTACAACCTGGCCAAGATAAAGCAAAGAAGTTCGACACATACAACAACACAGAGTTACACATGGAGTAAAACAAAACATACAGTCAATAATATAGTAGAAACAAGTCTATATACAATGTGAGCAAATAAGGTGAGATAAGGGAGGTAAAGGCAAAAAAAAGGCCATGGTGGCAAAGTAAATACAATATAGCAAGTAAAACACTGGAATGGTGGATCTGCAGTGGAAGAATGTGCGAAGTAGAAATAAAAATAATGGGGTGCAAAGGAGCAAAATAAATAAATAAATAAAATAAAATAAATACAGTAGGGAAAGAGGTAGTTGTTTGAGCTAAATTATAGATGGGCTATGTACAGGTGCAGTAATCTGTGGGCTGCTCTGACAGCTGGTGCTTAAAGCTAGTGAGGGAGATAAGTGTTTCCAGTTTCAGCGATTTTTGTAGTTCGTTCCAGTCATTGGCAGCAGAGAACTGGAAGGAGAGGCGGCCAAAGAAAGAATTGGTTTTGGGGGTGACCAGAGAGATATACCTGCTGGAGCGCGTGCTACAGGTGGGTGATGCTATGGTGACCAGCAAGCTGAGATAAGGGGGGACTTTACCTAGCAGGGTCTTGTAGATGACATGGAGCCAGTGGGTTTGGCGACAAGTATGAAGCGAGGGCTAGCCAATGAGAGCATAAAAACATACAGCTGGCAGGTTATACACTCCATCGGCAAGACAGAACAGCAGCCTCTGGTAAGACACGGGGCGGGGGCCTATGCATGTGAACAACAGCTTGTGCACGATATCTAAGGAAGTCTCGAGGTCTCATGAGTATCTCACGATAAGCTGAAGACCACACTATCTACCTAGAGAGTTTTCATCTGTATTTTTTGTAGCTGTTTACATACCACCATAGACCAATGCTGGCACTAAAACCGCGCTCAATGATCTGTATGCCGCCATGAGCAAACAGGAAAACGATCATCCAGAGGCGGTGCTCCTATTGGCCGGGGACTTTAATACAGGGACATTTAATTCAGTTTTACCTCATTTCTATCAGATTGTTAGATGTGCAACCAGAGGAAAAATAATTCTAGACCACCTTTACTCCACACACAGAGACGCGTACAAAGCTCGCCTTTGCCCACCATTTGGCAAATCTGACATTAATTATATCCTCCTGATTTCTGCTTACAAGCAAAAATTAAAGCAGGAAGCACCAGTGACTCGGTCTATAAAAAAGTAGTCAGATGAAGCAGATGCTGAAGTACAGGACTGCTTTACTAGCACAGACTGGAATATGTTCCAGGATTCTTCCGAATGCATTGAGGAGTACACAACATCAGTCACTGGCTTTATAAATAAGTGCATCGAGGACGTTGTCCCCACAGTGACTGTACGTACATACCCCGACCAGAAGCCATGGATTACAGGCAACATTCGCACTGAGCTAAAGGGTGGAGCTGCCGCTTTCAAGGAGCGGGACTCTAACCCAGAAGCTTATAAGAAATCCCACAATGCCCTCCGACGAATCATCAAACAGGCAAAGCGTCAATACAGGAATAAGATCGAATCGCACTGCACCGGCTCCGACGCTCGTCGGATGTTGCTGGGAAAACTATGGGCAAACTTTTACAGACTACAAAGGGAGGCACAGCCGAGAGCTGCCCAGTGACACGAGCCTAACAGACGATGTCACGCCCTGACCTTAGAGAGCCGTTTTGGTTGGGTGTGATGTGTGTGATGTGGGGTGGGTATTCTATGTTTTGTTTTCTATATTTCTTTATTACTATATTTTGGCCGGGTATGTTTCTCACTCAGGGACAGCTGTCTATCGTTGTCTCTGATTGGGAATCATACTTAGGTAGCCCTTTTTCCCTCCTTCGGTGTGGGTAGTTGAATTTTGTTAGTGGCACTATAGCCCTATATAAGCTTCACGGTCGTTTCTATGTTTATTGTTTTGTTGGCAACATCATTATAATAAAAGTATAAACGCTCACCACGCTGCACCTTGGTCCACTTCTTTCGACGGCTGTGACAGATGAGCGAAATAACTTCTATGCTCGCTTCGAGGCAAGTAACACTGAAATATGCATGACAGCATCAATTGTTCCGGACGACTGTGAGTAAGACTTTCAAAACGGATTACCAGGATATGTACTCTGAGCATGCGCTGACCAACTGGCAAGTGTCTTTACTGACATTTTCAACCTCTCCCTGTCCGAGTCTGCAATACCAACATATTTCAAGCAGACCACCATAGTCCCCGTGCCCAAGGACACTAAGGTAACCTGCCTAAATGACTACCAACACGCAGCACCCACGTCTGTAGCCATGAAATGCTTTGAAAGGCTGGTCATGGCTCACATCAACACCATTATCCCAGAAACCCTAGACCCACTCCAATTTGCATACCGTACCAACAGATCCACAGATGATCCAATCTCTATTGCACTATATACTGCCTTTTCACACCTGGACAAAAGGAACACCTATGTGAGAATGCTATTCATTGACTACAGCTCAGCGTTCACACCATAGTGCCCTCAAAACTCATCACTAAGCTAAGTATCTTGGGACTAAACACCTCCCTCTGCAACTGGATATTGGACTTCCTGACGGGCCACCCCCAGGTGGTAAGGATAGGTAACAACACATCCGCCACGCTGATCCTCAACACGGGGGCCCCTCAGGGGTGTTTGCTCAGTCCCGTCCTGTACGCCCTGTTCACTCATGTCTGCACGACTCCAACACCATCATTAAGTTTGCTGATGACACAACAGTGGTAGGGCCTGCTCAGTGACAATGATGAGACAGTCTATAGGGAAGAGGTCAGAGACCTGACCGTGTGGTGCAAGGACAACAACCTCTCTCTGAACATGATCAAAACATGGGGGATGATTGGGGACTACAGGAAAAGGAGGACCGAGCAAGCCCCCATACTCATCGACGTGGCTGTTGCGGAGCAGGATGAGAGCTTCAAGTTCCTTGGTGTCCACATCACCAACAAACTAACATGGTCCAAGCACACCAAGACGGTCAGGAAGAGGGCACGACTAACCTACTGAAAAGATTTGGCATGGGTCCTCAGATCCTCAAAAGGTTTTACAGCTGCACCATTGAGAGCATCCTGATGGGTTGCATCACTGCCTGGTCGTCCTCCGACTGCAAGGCACTACATCGGGTAGTCCGTCCGGCCCAGTATATCACCGGGGCCAAGCTTTCTGCCATCCAGGCGGTGTCAGGGGAAGGCCCTAAAACTTGTCAAAGACTCCAGCCACCCAAGTCATGGACTGTTCTCTCTGATATCAGACGGCAAGCAGTACCGGAGCGCCAAGTCTAGGTCCAAGAGGCTCCTAAATAGCTTAAGACATAAGACTCCTGAACAGCTAATCAAATGGCTACCCAGACTATTTGCATTGTTCTCCAGGAACACTGCTGCTACTCTCTGTTATTATCTATGCATAGGCACTTTAATAACTCTGCCTACATGTATATATTACTCTGTACCGGTACCCCCTGTATATAGCCCCACTACTGTTATTATTTGTCATTCTTATCACTTTCTTTTTTTGTAGGTATTTTCTTAACGGCATTGTTGGTTAAGGGCTTGTAGTAAGCATTTCACATGTGCCGAGAACCTGCTGTATGTGACAAATAACATTTGATTTGCCTCTGTACGTATGTTTTCAGGGCAGCCACATAAGGATTCATAATGAATTCTCTCCTCGCTGAGCATGTTGGACCATGTGGTGTTTCAGATCAACGCATGTGGCACTGTCTTTATCTACCTCTTATTTTCATCCATGCCTAACCAAACCATGTATTTCAAATAAAACTCCTACTAGTTTGACATAATTAAGTATTTCATACAGTTGGGGCCGCTTTAATCATCTTTAAATCTCCCCAAAATATAGTCTATATTAAATGTTTATGAGAACATACGATTTTTTGTGGGAATGATCACAACCCAGAAAGCCTTGAACAAACATGTGGAACCTTCTAATTATCTGTAATGTTGAGAAAGTACACACTGTGTGTGTTTGTGCGTTTGTTTTCCATGCTAAAACATGACATAGAGTGCAGCAAACATTTGACTCTCTTTGAGATGGCGAAACCTAATACAATAATGAAAAAGAATGAAAATATGGAACATTCCAAAGGCCCCCAGTTACTATGGAGGCATACCTATTTAATTATATTTCTTTCATTCCAATTTGATTTTGTTTTAGAAAAACAAAGGCTTGAAAATACTATTTTAGTGGAAATAGCAACTGGCCATTATGACTATCCAAATGGAGCCCAAATGATTTAATGGATGCCCCCTATTGACTGCAGTTTGCTGAGCCACAGTCGTGTTTGCCATCATGATTTGCTCAACCAGTCACCCTCTCTCTCCAATCCTGAAGAGGTGTGCCAATCATGGGTCTATTGTTTCTCCAACCAGGAAGAAAGGGAAAGATGGAAAGGAATGCATGATTGCTACTTAGAAAACATTTACCTCTTCATGCAGCACTCTCGCTATGTGGCAATTTACACCCAGGTGGTCTAACTCAAAAACTGTTACAACAAGATCCCTTCCCCACCAATGTTTTTGGCCTACTTTGCTAAATATCCGTGGAAGCGTTTCTTCAGAGGACCAATCATGCTCTTATCTGACGCCCTGCACAGAAAGTCACCCCACAGATGTAAGTAATTATTAAACTATTAAGTTAACAATAAACTATACCAACACAAACCCCTGCATTTGATTGGCAGTGTCGATATGATTGGCAGTGTCAGGAACAAACAACACTGTGGGCTATGTTATTAATGAATGGGAGAGCAGATCTGTCTGCTCCCTAGTCCAAATATCCAATAGGATTAGGCATTTTTCCAATAGAATCCTGTAGGATTCGCACAATCTTATAGGATTATATCTTATTTTGTTTCAACTGTGTCAGAGTCCTATTGGACTACTTTTTTCCTATTGGGACTCAAAACTAATCATATTGTACCCTATAGGATTCATGCAATCCTATAGGATTGTGTGTCACCTCTATCATAATCCTATTGGACAATTGTTTTCCGCCATTGTAAAACAAAATAGATCTGATTGGATCCTATTGGTTTTTGCAAACTCTTGTAGGATTTTGTCACCCCAATCATAATTGTATTATAACTATTTTTCTTAATTGAAACCAATAAATTATAGTTTGTTGTCATAAATTCTAGTACAGTACAACAACAATAATAACCCATTTATTGTTGATCGGAAACAATAGCTCTATATTCATTTCTGTTTTATTCACCTTTAAGAAAGCCTCTCTCTTTGAGAGTGACTGACGACGTCACAGCAAGCACAGGCTTGCAGTGTTAATTAGCGACCAAGTTCAGCTCACTACCTGTGGCTGTGCAGACAATCTACAGTTTTAACTGTTTTGTCCTTCGCTGTGAGGGAATGCCAGAACTGTGGGTAATGTTACAGTATTTGTTTCCTGACGAAGTTTAGTCATATTTTGTCATTGTGCAGCATTGTATGCAGTCGTTTTTATGCTACCTTAGTATTAGCCACATGTTGCCTGTCAGCTAACTACAGTAGCTAACTAGCTAGCTAAGTTGTAGCCATTTGTATCTCATTTTTGAGTCACTGTATTGCTTAAGCAGATAACAATCCAGATGAACATGTATTATTGCTAAATATATATGTGCCTTACTATAGGCAAGTCCAACCTGTTTTCATGGTCGATCATCAGAAAAACCAAAACATATTTGGACACATTCAGCCATTTTTAACTAATTAAGTAGAATACTATTGGAAATGAATGTTGAATGTTCCATTTATATTCCTAAAACACAAGTTGAAAATGATACTGTCACTGCTTCCCGTTGACAATAACTTTTGATTTATAGCCCAATGTCAAAACACCTTTTGAAGTGCCCAAATCAATAAACAGTTTGTGATACATTGAAAACCTAAACATACAGTCATGTACTACACATACAGTAATCATATTACCTTAACAAGCACCTTGTAAACTGCGTACGCACCAAAATCCCTGTTGTTTTGACAAGTGGCAATTTATCACTCATATTGATTAGGGGGGAAATCAGTTTGTGTATGCACTGTTGAAACAAACACAACTCAAAAAACACATGGGAACTGGATTTTTTTGTATTTTATCACTTGCTAAAGGAACAAACCTGCTGAAGACAACCAGCTACATATTTGAGTGATGCAATTTGATTTGTAGGTACCAAAACGTAAAGAGAAACACACCACTTATTATTCAATCACTCATACCGATATCACATTAAAATCAATAGAACATGAGGGGGGAGTTAGGTTGCAGTCCTGTTCAAACTAACCTTACTAAAAACACACATGGAATCTGGGAATAATGTATACAGCTGATGTCGGAAGTTTAAATACACTTTGGTTGGAGTCATTAAAACCAAATGCAAATTGAGTGTATGTAAACTTCTGACCCACTGGGAATGTGATGAAAGAAATAAAAGCTGAAAGAAATAATTCTCTCAAATATTATTATGACATTTCACATTTATAAAATAAAGTGGTGATCCTAACTGACCTAAGACAGGGAATTTTTATTAGGATTAAATGTCAGGAATTGGGGAAAAACTAGGTTTAAATGTATTAGGCTAAGGTGTATGTAAACTTCCGACTTCAACTGTAAATTGGCATGGGGTGTTGTTTGGCAAACCGTGCCAATATATCCTCCCAACACTGGCTTCGAGGGCATTATCACTTTTATACAACAGGTTACTAACATATTCAAATAATGACTGGCATACAGCGCATTCGGAAAGTATTCTTGACTTTTTCCATATTTTGTTATGTTACAGCCTTATTCTTAAATGCATTAAATCGTTTTTCCCCCCTCATCAATATACACACAATACCCCATAATGATAAAGCAAAAACACGTTTTTTGAAATGTTTGCAAATAGAAAACTGAAATATCACATTTAGATAAGTAATTCAAACCCTTTACTCAAAAATGTGTTGAAGCACGGTACGTACTTGGCACACCTGTATTTGGGGAGTTTCTCCCATTCTTCTCTGCAGATCCTCTCAAGCTCTGTCAGGTTGGATGGGGAGCATCGCTGTAAAGCTATTTTCAGTTCTCTTCAGAGATGTTCGATCAGGTTCAAGTCTGGGTGCTGGCTTGGCCACTCAAGGACATTCAGAGACTTGTCCCGAAGCCACTCGAGTGTTGTTTTGGCTACATTCTTAGGGTTGTTGTCCTGTTGGAAGATGAACCTTCACCCCCGTCTGTGGTCCTGAGCACTGGATCAGGTTTTCATCAAGGATCTCTGTACTTTTCTCCATTCATCTTTCCATTGATCCTGATTAGTCTCCCAGTGCCTTCAGCTGAAAAATATCCCCACAGCATGATGCTGCCATCACCATACTTCACCGTAGGGATGGTGCCAGGTTTCCTCCAGACATGACACTTGGCATTCAGGCCAAAGAGTTCAATATTGATTTCATCAGAACAGAGAGTCTTGTTTCTCATGGTCTGAGAGTCTTTAGGTGCCTTTTGGCAAACTTCAAGTGGGCTGTCATATGCCATTTACTGAGGAGTGGCTTCCGTCTGGCCACTCAACCATAAAGGTCTGATTGGTTTAGTGCTGCAGAGTTGGTTGTCCTTCTGGAAGGTTCTCCTATCTCCCCATAGGAACTCTGGAGCTCTGTCAGAGTTTGGCCGGTCGGCCAGCTCTATGAAGAGTCTTGGTGGTTTCCAAACTTCTTCCATTTAATAATGATAGAGGCCACTGTGGTCTTGGGGACCTTCAATGCTGCAGAAATTAGTGGTACCCTTCCCCAGATATGTGCCTCGACACAATCCCGTCTTGGAGCTCTATGGACAATTCCTTCAACCTCATGGCTTGGTTTTTGCTCTGACATGCACTGTTAACTGTGGGACCTTATAAAGATGGGTGTGTGTGCCTTTCAAAATCATGTCCAATCAATTGAATTTACCACAGGTGGACTCCAATCAAGTTGTATGAACATCTCAAGGATGATCAATGGAAACAGGATGCGCCTGAGCTCAGTTTTGAGTCTCATAGCAAAAGGTGTGAATACTTAAATACAAATATTTCTGTTTTTATTTGTAATAAATATGCACAAAAAAAAGTAACAACATTTGGAAAGAAGGAAGGGGCTGAATAATTTACAAATGCACTGCATTTTCATTTAGAACGTTATTTGATATATTTATTCATACTATTTCATCCTTCCATGAGATATAGTCCTGACACAATTCTAGGGTTGCTACCCAATCCGGCTTGTAGTTCGTTCTGTCGGTTCGGTTGCCAGAGACACGACCCAGACGTTGGTATGGCAAAGTTCTTATCCCTTGTTTGATAGCTATCCAACTACGGCTAACTTACAGTCACGTCAAACAGTGCAGCCAGAAAAACAGCAAAGTAGCATTTGTTTAAGCTGTTTTCTAGTGACATTTATTTGGATACATCCATAACAATGAGCTAATGATGCGCAATTTCACCTGGCATAGCAAATGTGCTCTCTCGCGTCAGGAAACTGTTGTTCAGAGGAGCTAACCAGCAACACAGCTAACACAATCACTTCAAACTGAAGCTGGAAAGAATGCAAACCAAGCTGCGTTTCATTTAGTTTGACCTGTTTTGTATTGACATTTCTTTGTATATATCCATATAAATTATGCTGATTCATGATTTCGACTGGCTGAGAAAAGCTGCCTGCCTGTCGGTCTCGTCCCGACCCCTACACATGCATTACTATGGGACAGCTGGAGATCGAATTTCAATATTGAAACAATGTTACAAATGTCAGAGAGACAGACAACAAGGTCTATACAAATCTCCGCTATTGAAAGATTGCTAATCTAAAAGAAATTGACATCATTTTTAGATGCTTTTTACAGTGGATATGATATTTTTTTATTGTCTGGCTGGGCTGATGAGACAGTGGATTGCACAGTGAGATGGAACAGAATAAAGAGGCTTTTCAACATCATGGCTTTAGCCGGTGTTAATTAACTTGTGGAATAGACAGCAACTGGAATGTGGTTTTAACCAATCAGCATCCAGGATTAGACCTAAGCGCTGTACAAAGGGAAATAATGCACGCTCTAGAATGCCCTTCAAGCCAACCAGAAACAAGTATTTAACAATGCCATGGTATAAAGGCCCTGAATGCTGATTGGCTGAAAGCTGTGGTATATCAGACTGAATACCACGGGTATGAAAAAACAAATATTTCTGCTGTTCTAATTATGTTGGTAACCAGTTTATCGTATATGGCCAATATACCATGACTAATGGCTGTATCCAGGCAGTCTGTGTTGCGTCGTGCATAAGAACAGACTTCCAATACAAGAATCCAATAGAACAATCTGATGTAATTTTGGAAGCAGTCCTATTGGACTCCTATAGGATTGGATCCTATAGGATCCTATATGATTCCAATAAAATAATCCAATAGATCCTATAGGATTCCAGTAATAAAATAAAAAAACTTTTAGAATCCTATAGAAAATCCTATCAGGTTTGGAACCAGTCCTGTAGAATAAAATCCTATAGGATAGATTCCAAAATCGGCTAGGATATTCTATTGGATTCTAATCGTTGTTGTTTTTTAAATGATTGGAATCCTTTAGGATTGTTTAACTAGAACTGCCCCATACATCTCTCTTTGCCAGTCAAGACATGGTTAGAGAGTATGGGAGACACAGGCAGGAGAAGGGAACTAGGCGGGCTACTAAGTCTAAGGTATTGACTACTTTAACATGCTAGCTCAGCTTGCTTCCTGGTTCGTTTAACACAGCTGCTGCAAAGCTGATGTTAGCTAGGTACTAGTACAGTACGTGGCACCCCAGCCTGCACATATCCTAACGCTAGCTACATAAACACATCTTGCCACTGTTTCTGACTTTTGTCATTGCTAACCGGTGTTTTGCTAATCGACCGTTTTTCAAGAATGATTTGATTACAAAGGGAAACAGCCTGTATGAGTAACGAGTGTTACAGTCTATGAGTAAGCTAGCTAAATAGCTCCCATTGACATACAAACAATGGATACATGGGGCCTGTGCATGTAGCCCATCTGTTGTATCTTCAGGGCCAAATTTAACTCTGTTATGGTACTATGGTCATGATTATGTTTTCATTTCTGTGGATGAGGAAAGCAATGGCTTGAATTAATTACACCTTTTTCCATTCTAATTTTAATATAGCCACAATGCAGAATCAGCTGTAATGAGTAGGAAAACAAATTAGAGCAAAGCCTAAGGAATGTTTCCAACATACTCATTCTCCTTCTTCATAGCATATGGCTAACTATTTGCGACGAGGGTTCATTTGTAGATATGCAAGAAAATTGGTGCAGAAATACATATAATGACTTAATATAACTCAACCAAGAAGAAATATTGTTACTGAAACATATGGAACTGTCAAAAATGATCACTTTCAACACAAGATACTGATGAGGACCATTTTAACACGTCTCACTCTGAACGGACTAATTTACATCATTATAAAGCAGAAAGGTAGGAGTTATAATCACTTCAATTAGTGCAGAGCCATGAAGCTGGGATAATGCGGCCATAATGTATATGCAATTTCATTTAATTTAGCTACCATCTGTTTGCTTGCAATTCAACGCACTGTAATATTTAGCTCCTCTGCATTTATTGGTTTGTTTGTCTCTACTGAGGGAAGTGACATTGTTGGTAGAATGTGCATGAACACGAGCGTGTGTTTGTGTTCATTATACACTCCCCTCCATGTGTATTTGGACAGTGAAGCAAACATTTTAAATGTGTCTCTATACTCCAGCATTTTGGATTTAAGATCAAATGTTTCATATGAGGCAACAGTACAGAATTCAACTATGATTTCAGGGTATTTTCATACTGTTTTACTGTTTTAGAAAATAAAATCACTTCATGTATCTAGTCCCCCCAGTGTGAAGAAGTCATAAGTATTTGGAGAAATTCACTTATAGTCTTTTAAAGTAGTCAAAAGTTGAGTATTGTGCCATATTCCTTGCACGCAACGATTACATCAAGCTTGTGACTATGCATTTTCAGTTTGTTTTGGTTGTTTTGCCCAATAGTAACTGAACGGTGAATGAATTCGTCATGAATAATGACGTTCAGAGGCTACAACAAAGCATGCTAACCTCTCACCATTACCAATAACAGGGGAAGTTAGACAGGGGGCGGGGGCTATTATCTTTGTGCCTCTGTAACCTTCTCACTCATCATTATTCACAATTCCTTAATGATTATCTATGATTGTAGCATCCACGTGAATGTAGAAGTGTTCAGAGACTTCTTCCATTCTACCAATAAAAGTGACTATAAAATGGCTCAAGACATTATTCCCCATTCAGTTCTTATTGAGCAAAATATAATCCAAAACCAACCGCTAATGCATCCAACGAGATTGTCGAGTTGCACGCTTGATGTAGTCATTGTGTGCAAGGAACTTTTGATTACTTTAATAGACTATAAGTGAAATTGTCCAAATACTCTGACTTCTTTAAATCGGGGTACTAGTTACAGTGCTTTCATTTATAAATGTCACGAATCCCGTTTCCTGAGTCTGTTTTTTGCCTGTGTTCTGTCCTGGAGTGTTTTTTCCGGCGTCCTGGAACGCACCCTGTCTGGTTGCCGGGCAATGTAGCCAGTTGGGAGTTCTGATTACCCGCACCTGTATCCCATCAGCTATCTGCACACCTGGTCCTGATCATCATCTCTCCTCTTCATAAGCCCGGACCTAACATCCATTCCCTGCCGGATCGTTAGCCATGAACAGTATGTTGTGCCAGAGTATCAACCTCAAGTTGGATAGAATTTGTTTTGTTGTTTTTTACGTATTGCTTGCCTTAAACTTACCTCCGTTTGTTCTGTCTTCAGTTACTCACCCGGATCATTTACCCCATTCCCGCCTGGTCGTCGGAGGATTCCGCTACCCCGTTGGATCCACCTATTTACTCCCATCAACTCACCACCGCTGCCCGCTACGCCACCTGGATATATCTACCCATTCACATTCACTTGTAAATAAATACTCACCTTCTTCCTACTCTCCTTGTCCTGGTCTGCTTCTGGGTTCGATTTTGAAAGAACGTGACTATAAATGGTAAAACAGATACTGTTTGGGTGAAAATACCCACAAATAAAAGCTGAAACATTCTATTTAAGTGCCAAATGAACATTCCAAATACATACAGTATAATATGGAGGGGAGCATATGATACAGTATATGTGATAATTGATTCATTTTGCCCATCCCTCATAAAGATGTTAGGTTTTATGTACCCCAAACTAATCATTTTCTGAACAGTTTAAGCCTGTCAAACCACTGTCTAATTTGTGTCTCCATCCATTCTCAAGTCTACACTCATTCTCAAGTCTACACTCATTCTCAAGGGGGTCCCAGGTCCAAAAGTCAACATGCCATGAGAGTATGAATACCATGGGATTGGGGACCTTTGTAGTTATAGCAAAACCAGTGGGTGCTGATCTAGAATTAGTTTTGCATTTTAAGATCATAAATATAGAGGCAAGGACCTGATTCTAGATCAGTCCTGACTTCTACAAATCGTAATAGTTCTCCAGAAACCTCTTATACATATGGTCTCATCTGGTCACCGCTGCAAACACTTTGCAGAGAAGTGGAGGAGTGGAGGAGAGGACGACTTGAGTTTACTCCTTTCCCCAGTCTCAAGGGGGCCGTCTCTGTTGCTTCACACTGAGTTGTACGCTCACCAATATGCCATATGGGACCGCAAGCAGTTTCCTTTATCATCTCTTCCTTTATACTTGTTTTTGTTGTTGTGTTTGTTGTTTAGAAATAATCAAATGTTGATGGCTGAGTTGGAATGGACCATTAGATATGCGAGAATGTTCAACAGAGAACAGGAGCCCGGCAGTCTGCCACAGTCCATAACCAGCCTTGTGGTTCTCTTAATTTGATTATAATATAGTCATCTCTGAAGATTAGAGCTATTCAATTAAATATTCTAATTAACCTGAAGTATTAGGCAAATGATGCTAATTACAAATATTCTCAAGAGAGTGGCTAAGATGAGAGCCTCGGCCCACGATGATACTTCAGTCCAGTGTTTCGTAACATGATGATGCCCTATATCATAGGCTCTGCGAATATTAAATTGCCGGCTAATTTGCCTAAACCTCATTTGTTTAATGACATTAGCATTTTGTCTGAAATTGTAATAAACATGTACATCATTGCTTTTCACTCAGAGAAAGTGCACTCTTGGGGTAGCTTAGTATTTCTGTTTACACTGCCAATACAGCTCCCCAGCGTTCGTGCACGCGCACACACATGCACACACACACACACTCACACAGGCACATACATAGATACACACACACACACACACGCATGCATACACACAAACAATCACACACACTGATTGGCCCATTAGGCTTGCAAAAAGTACTTGTACAGATGGGGATGTTGGGGTGTCATTTCTTGCCATTAAACAAGAACAGGATTTCAATTTCAACAGATTCTAATTGGAAGTTACTTGATTTATCAGGGCACATATCCGCCGAACTGAATATATTTTACCACAGCTCCACTTGTGTATTAGGCGAGGTAAGATGGAACAGAGCGGAGTCGAATGAATAAAGGGGGAGCCTTGCGATAGAAACTATTCAGTGTAGATGCATCCAGCCTTACAACTCTAAAATCATGAAATCATCATATTTGACAAAGGTTAGAGGAAAAGCAAAGCTATCATGGATGGGAAACATGTGGTGCCTTCAGTGATTACTTTATATTCATAGTTTTCCCACTCTGAGGCCCTGAATATGTCATGTGCATAATGCCTGCTCTGACTGTGGCATTGTAGTCACTCCAAGCAACGTGTTTCAATAAGGCAATTTTCTCACTGCCTAAAAACATCAGTGGGGCACCATTCTGAACAAAGACAGCATATGACATCTTATCCAAGCCTACGTCGGCGGGACAGGACTATACTTTATTAAAGGAAAATAGGATTTCACAAATGTTTTGACAAGCGGGAGGACCTAGAGGAGGGGCTATTGGGTTGTGTGGGGGGATGGGGGAAGGGGGGTAGGAGGGTTAGCTTTGCATTTGAGGACAAGGTCTGAGACAGAGAGAGGGATTAGGTCTTACAACGACCGCAAAGTGTGGGAAAGAAATGCCGGTGAGTGGTGCGGAGGCATTTCTAAGCCTCCGCACCACTCACAATAGGCCACGGATCCAAGTGACCCTTCCTGCATTTGACTCACAAATCATGCCGCATTTTCAGTCAAGCTTATCTATTGTCTATTTTATTTGCATACATTTGGTTTTTTACTATAACGACAAAGGAAGACAATTACATTTGAAATCGCCCAAAACGCGTATTGTCAGGGGGGGGCATTCCTTTCATTCCTGGGGCGTCAACACAGTCAGTACAATCCACATGGATCCGCCCCTGTGCTTTGGCGGATGACCGTATTAGGGATGATACAGCCACAGTCAGTGCATTTACTACAGGGGGATATTATATGAGTGGGAGCTAAGCCGAGAGGGATGATATCAGCTTTTGTTTGAGCCTCCGCTACGTGGAGAGCCCAGGAGTAAGTACTGTACACCTGTCTCATTAGCAGAAACATGCTGTTGACCCAGTGTATTAGCCTGGGCCTAATCCTGTCGGATCTGAACAGGGCTCCTATAAGCCTCTCGTCTTCCCCTGAGCTGCGATGACAAGGCCACAGTACAATGGCAAGCCAGGCCATCGCAAAATATCATGATGCTGTCACCCACAGATACAGTTTGACTACCTGTGCGTTTTGTTTGTTTATTGGCAACATTATCACCACATTATTGTTGTTTTTGGCACTGTTTGTGAGAAGGGCTATATGCACACACAAACACACACACACACACACACACACACACACACACACACACACACACACACACACACACACACACACACACCACACCCTCTCTATGTTTAATAGTGCCTTTAGAATACACAATGATGCCCCCAAAACAAAACCCTGGTGTACAGAAAGAGGAGGTTGCCTTATTCAGATTATTCCGATTTTCTCCACATTATCATAGAACGGCAAAGATCAAGAGTGGAGGTAATGTAAACATAGAGAGTGATAATGGGTGTGGTTAAAGGGGTCAAGGTGTAACACTGATGGTAAAGTGGGTGACTATGGATATGGCTCGATGGGAACAGGGGATATAGGCCTAGCTTGCCAACGGTATTGTCGGGAGGGATAACAGAGAAGAGGGCAGAGGTAATGACATTGGATGAAGGACCTTCATGACTTTTGTCAAAGTGGACAGTCCCTGTCTCCGTCACCAATTACCAGTGTCATATCAAGAGGGAGAGAAACAATAATGTCTGATTTAGACTGAGGTGGAAATCAAAGCCAATCACAAACACCTCTCTCCAGTTATCGACTCTCTTTTTCTAAACATCAAGATGAGGAGATGGATTATTGAGAGAAGTTAAAGCAGCGTTGACTGGTTCTTTTCACACGCCTTTGTCATTTCTCTCTCACCTGTCTGCCTTCACATTTCATTTGTCTCCTGCTGAGAGAGAGAGGGGGAGAGAGTAACCTCCAAAATATGAGGACACTGGATCGAGTTCAATATAATATTCACGTGTATTATTTGTAACTTGAGAAATATATTACACGCAATATTACTGTGATTTGGGGCTAATGATCAAAACTACCATAGTTAGAGAATAACTGGCTCTGACATGGCTTTTTGATGCATATAATAATTACTGTTGATGTAAGAAAACCATACATGCAGTAAGGAAAATCCAATCTGAACAGATATGCTGCATTGGCCCTGTTGAAGATGAGGATCTAGTGAGTGAACAAAGGACTGCTGGAGAGAGAAAGAGCCTGTCGAATCGCTGAGTACCACCGCGCGTCTGGGCTCTGCGCGGCGAAATGCAAATGTCAAGTGACACTCGACGAGTCTGTGATTAAGATTTAATAGAGAAAAATGTGAGGCGAGGATATTAGCCTAACTAAGACGCATCAGCTCGCTCCCTTCAGGGCTCCCGCTTGCGCCCACTTCCTGTGCTGCGGGGCAGAGATGTAACAGTCTCTTCTCAACCTCTCCTTTCTACTGTTTGGGAAACGTTTCTGCTCAGGAGGACCAATCATTGCTTAGCTAGACTATGCTTACTGGGTAAGTATTGGTACAAACCAGACAAACTGTATGTAAATATGCAATGCGGCATCATAATGACTGTGCATTTTAGTCAACTTACACCAGTCTACAATAATCACAGACACAAACATAGTGAGGCACTCAAAAATGTCATATCTTAGAAAAAGAAAATGTAAATGCAATGTAAAGTGTTGGCTCCACATTTCATGAGCTGAAATAAAAGATCCCTGAAACTTACCGTTCGCACAAAAAGTGTATTTCTCTCAAACATTGTGCACAAGTTTGTTTACATCCCTGTTGGTGAGCATTTCTCCTTTGTCAAGATAATCCATCCACATGACGGGTGTGGATGGAGGACAATAAAGGGCCACAAGGTCACATATTTCTCAAGTTTTGAGGGAGCGTGCAATTGTCATGCCGACTGCAGGAATGTCCACCAGAGCTGTTGCCAGGTGATTGAATGTTCATTTCTCTACCATAAGCCCCCTCCAACGTCGTTGTAGAGAATTTGGCAGTATTTCCAACCGGCCTCACAACCGCAGACCACGTTTATGGCTTTGTGTGGACGAGCGGTTTGCTGATGTCAACGTTGTGAACAAAGTGCCCCATAGTGGTGGTGGGGTGATGGTATGGGCAGGCATAAGCTACGGACAACGAACACAATTGCATTTTATTTATGGCTGCACAGAAATGCACAGAAATATTGTAACAAAATCGTGAGGCCCATTTCTTTTAAGGTACTGTATGTGTGACCAACAGATGCGTATCTGTATTCCCAATCATATGAAATCCATAGATTGGGGTCATTTATTTAAATTGGCTGGCTTCCTCAAATTAACTGTAAATCTTTGAAATGGTTGCATGTTGCATTTATATTTTTGTTCAGTATAGATCAATAAAAATGATAATGATAGATAATTTGGATGACAGTGGGAATTGCATATTACATAGCCATCACTCTACGCCTCTTATCCCACAACCTTTGTCACTAGCAACAACTCGGGGGTCAAATGAAAGGGAAAATTGATCCTAGCGGTGGGGGCACCTATGGAAATTTATGAGCACACATTCAAACGAGGGTCACCGGTGCTCTCCCAACACCACCACCCCGGAACAACCCATCTGCTCCAGCCTCACCACTGCAGTGCAAATCTCCTCTGAAATGTAAAACATTTAATTTGTCAACATGTTTCTATCATATCCTCAATCACTGTCCTGCCGGTGGCAGGCGCCATGGGCCAGGAGGGGGGGGGGGGGGGGGGGGCAGAATGGGGTCAGAGTAGGGGGACGTGTGGCTTGGCCAAGCAGCAGCTCTGAGATGGGGAGAGTGGTGCTCTGATTAGGCCCTCACGCTGGCCCGGAATTGTCCCGGACAGCCTAGAAATCAGATTATTAACTCTGATACCAGACACTCTGTCTCCTGGTCAGGATTAGCATGATTTTTTTTTATATGGATCGATAAGCAATCTTTTCCCTTCTTCGCAATCTCCCCGGGCTTCATTAATCTGTGTGTTATGTTTATGTCAAGGAATTAAGACATCCCAAGATTACCTCACCTCCTCCTTTCAGGACGTTGAACGGTAGCATCTCATAGAGATGTATTAAATCAAGCAAGCTGCCTGTCTTGTGTCCATGGCTCTCAGGCCTTTTTACACATGCTCAGGGAAGAGATCACTTCTCCAAAGGAAACCTATTGCGTACTGAGGCCTTGACTACACTCTTAGGGGGAAAAAAGGTTGTTAATTTATTATAGATCCCACTTTCAAATGCATAAGTGTCTTATTCTGTGGCCAGACAAGGCTGTGAAATCAGCAAGCTCTCATTTATTCACTTACTTTCCAAAGTGGCAAAAATAAATAAATATATAAAGAAACACGTTAAAAAGCTCACGTGTGTGTGTGTGTGTGTGTGTGTGTGTGTGTGTTGGATCTGCTGAAACTCCAGTCATGGAGGAGAGAGTGCTTGGCCATTGTCTAGTCAGTGGAATGGATCAATGGCTGTATAATTATGACCAATGTAGAGCATAATTCATCTACCCCTGCATCATTAGGAAACACGAGTCCGGACATGTCGTTAGAGTGATTTTAGTCCTCCTACTGCCCCCTCCATGCCCCACGGTGTCTATGATGCTTTACCATCTCACTACTACTGATCTCCTATTGGTCATTTGCTGAAAATGAACTCATACTAGGCATGATTCTTATGAATATTGCCTAATTCGCCTTCATGACCGATTCCTGATTCATTTAATGAAATCTTGAATGGGAATGTTAGGATTTGAAAATAAGTGTTTGACTGTGAAGTTTGAGAGTGATAAGGTATTTCTTACGAAGTTAACATAAGCCATTTTACGACTTACTGAACTGCATCACTCGGAGGCGTATTCAGATTCAAAATTATAAACATATTGTTATTGAATTATTTGATGTATCTTTTGATGTATCGGACATTGTAATGTTTTATGTAATAATAATGTAATACTCCACTATTCTACAGTATGTCTATATTACAGATATCACATTTATCAGTGCATGTTTGAATGAGTCCTTATGGATAATATACATGTACTGTAGCTGCTGTACATAGGAAAGGCCTATTTTCAGAAGAGCACAGTTTGAGTCTATGACTTAAGACCGGAGTGTGTCTGTCGGTAAGTGGATACAATTGGCTGAGAGGTTGTGGTTTCGCTAGAGAGCCCTTTTAAGTCAGCCTACTCAAAAGTATTGGACCTGGGGTCAGGTTCAAATGAATTAAAGGGCTATAATTGAAAGTGCTCACTAATGACTGCAATCTTACCCACCCAATATTTAATATTTCATCATTAAACAGTAAAATGACCCAATATGATCCTAATACAGACCCATTTATGGAGCATTGATCAAAGTGACCTTTTCATGCTGAGGGAATGGAACGAAATCAATCCAACACCTCCTCCCTTTTTGCCCAACACTCGCTTTTCCTCTCCTCTGCCTCTCCCCTACGTACTACAGCAGCTGCCATGGCTATGCATGTAGAAGCAACGTATAGCCTATATACACATATGCCAATCAAAGCCTTCCCTTGTAAAATCACAACTGACCCCAACGACAAGCAATCTCTGCATGGCTGCATATATCTAATGCTTTTGTTCGCCGCAATGTATTCCTCTCTGTGTTTGTTTGTTTTTTGCCTCGCACCTCTTGCCCCCCTCCCTCTCCATCTCCTGCGAGACACATAGCCATGTTATTACCCAGAAGCCTCGACAGGTGACCAAAATGGCAAAGACTTCTCTGCCCATCACTCTGAGTCGAGAGCCCAGAGCGGACCCAGGAGGAGCCATCATAATGGCTAATTCCCTCAGCTTGGCCTGGGGAGCACCGAGGAGAGGGAAGAAGAAGTGAAACGAGGAAAGTTAAATCGGCACAATGCCTAAACACATTTCAGAGTAGGATCTGTCTTGATTTGGCATACAGCTTGACACTCCCAATTTTCTGTTGGACTGGTAACTGCTGAAGTGCTTATCCGTTGTCAACTCACCATGAAACAAGCTCAATGTATTTCTAAAGTTGCCAAGTTTGCCTGAGATTTATAGCTGAGAGTCAAGACCCACACTGATTTGATTGCGATTTGGACATCACCTGCTTAGCAAAATCGTATTCAACTGAAAAAATATGGCATCTTCGATAGGATACCATACTGGGACATATAGTACATCTTGGACAGGACCTTTTGAACATGAAGGCTGCAGTTGAATAATCCTGGGATTTCATCTGAAATTAAAAGCTGATACAAGAAATAGGCCTACCGCTAGATATTGTGCATGATTTTGTCTGTAATCGCAATTGAAGAAACAAGCACTGTAAACATGCATTTGATCCGCATTTAGATAATCTTACACAAAATTGAATCTCTCATGTTCGGAAGCCTGCTCATGAATCATAGTCTGTTAAAGCTGGACGGGTGATCCCAAGGCTTTAGTAGGAAGGGAAAGATTGATTGTATTCTTTATGAGTAGCCTGAGGAACGATATCTGTTAATCCACTAAGCACATCTTAATCAACTTTACTGTGTTATATTTCTGTCTGTGGTCTGTGCCGAACGCAACAGAGCATAATGGAAATAATCTTTGTAAAACCCTCTGCCCCAAGCATACTCATTATTATAATGTTTATACGTCATAAACGTATCTTTTTAATGATGAATGCATTACCCCCTAAAATGAAATTGAAATGAAATGTCTGATTTACAGGCACCGTTTAATTCATGAACTCCATTGGTGTTGGTGCTGCAGATATCAATAGCACACAGAGGGAGAGAGTATAGTTAGCCTAACTGCATGGTGTTGTATTAGCTAAGTAAGTTTGGCACAGTTTCAGAAAAACAGGGCCATAAAGCACGTTTAAAAGATATGAAGCCCACACAGTAATGTACTTCTGAAATTGATCATGTCAATTAGCCAATAGTTACACTTTATGGGAAACCGACTCTGAAACATAATGGTCGATTTGTCTTTTATGCTATTTGCAGTCAAATATGTGATCTTCCGACTGATAAGAACACTACATATTCACATTACAGAGATGGTGATGAATGCCTTATGCAGTATGTTTTGGATTGATAAAGTGATCTGTTTCTAGGTGTTATCCGTTTCCGGTATTTTTACTCTGAACTAGTCTCTCTGCTGGATACTATAGTTATACACACATTTTCAAGGTGAACAACTTGATAGGGAGAAAGCAAAAGGCCGAAGTGCCACATGGCTTTTAAGGTGCTCATGACAGTTCTCCAGAAATCAAGCGTGGCACTCTCATATGAGTGAAAATAATGGAATCCTATATGCCTTGAAGCATGTCAGCATCTGGAAGTAGCTACAAATGCAAAGTGACACCTGGCCGTGGCAGAGGCGAGTGTTGAATTGTGAATCAAGGAACCAGGAGGCCCTCCCTGCAACTGTCCCAAAACCAGAGCTGAGGGGGTTCTTGTATAATCAGACCTACCCAACCCCCCAACTCATCTTCTGATATATTTGTTTACCTGTCTATTCGAAGGAGCCCTGGTCCTTAAGCGTTATGATTATCTACTTAGTGTTGTCAGAGGGATGACAGACACTGACAACTCTATCGGAGCCTGGAAATTAAACGAATATCCTTATGTGATCTGTCGGCATGTCAAAAATACATTTACATTCTTTTCAGCCAAACATTTACATACATCTCAGGAAGACTCATCAATATGTCATCATCATACACAGTGGGGGCATTTCCTGATTACTGACATCAACAACAACAGAATGTGCCCTCCACTCACATTCGAAAGAGCCAATGACAATGTATGAGTCTAGGTAGATTTCTGTTGTTGTTGTTTCTGTGAGCAGGAAGTCACCCCGCTGAACATGTCATATGGCTGAGTCTACCTTGAAGATAAAAAGGCATGGCCAAGTGAAGGTAACATTAGCCCTATGGGACTTCCTGGGCCTAAAGGGTAGAAACCGGGCTAGAAACCGAAATTAAGAAAATAAAGAACTGGAACCAATTACGACAGAGGATGTCCTTTTCTTTCTCTATCACTGGTTTCCTTCCAGTCTAACACGTGTTTAAAAAAAAAACACCCCATCACCCTTCCAGACATAGCCGGCCCCACCCCTTTCCTCTTCACAGGACTTAACCATTATCCCCAACCCCAGCTCCCCTCCCATCCTAATCAAAGATACAGAGATGAAAAGGTTTTATTAATAAAAGTTCCAGCCTTCACGAAGATGGGAACTAAATGATTACTCAGAATGTGCCCAATTTCACTCCCAGAACACCCTCGCAGACTGGGCATCTGGGCTGGGCGGGGCCTGCAGGAACCTCAAACATCTGGAAGCGGTTTTACTCTGTGCCGATTAAGAAGAAGGTCCACGCACAGATACCACCCGCAGTCAATGTGTGTCTGTGTGGGGTTTTGCCTGCAGTACCTCCCTTCACTCTTCACTATCATTTTCAACATAGGTTTGACATGAATCAGATCTAGATAAGGACACATGGTATACAGCAGTCATTTATAGACGCATACATATCTAGACTCACACGTGCATACTACATACTGTAAAACACATAAATGTTCTGCCTTTACGTCACAATAGTAGTGTATTTTTCCACCATGAAAGTCTCTCTCTATGTCTCTCTCCTGAGCTTTCAGTTTGTCTTTGGTTGCTGTGGCAATGGTATGTCACATTAGTCTGTGATTACCTGTATGAGGGGCTACATTCTGTTTCCTCCAACTTGAGTAATTGCATTTTTTTGTCTCCCTTTTTTTTAATCAAACTCACAAACAATAAGCGGAAGGCGCTGACAGAAAGTCAATGCGATGTGGACAGGCGTAAAGTCCGAACGGGAGGCTCGACACGGCACCTTTTATGCTCCCGATGACGAGGGCCGTGGCCGCCACCGCCACCTGGCTTCATCATATGGCCGCCAGCAGGCTAAACAAAAAGCCTCAAAGCAATCGGCCAATGAAAGCTAAAGGGAAATCCTGCCCGCCGCCACAGACAGCCGCCGCACCACACCATTCTGTCTCCTTAACAAAAGACTGATGTTATCTAATAAACAAGGTTACTTCCATCTCAGCCACCCAAACACCACAAACGATGGAGAGGGGCTGGCTTAGAGAGTGCCGGAGAGAATGGGTGTGGGAGGTGAGGGATGAGAGTTCTCTTTACTACCATGAATAGCCTCTTCACTGTGTCTTTGTGAATGTAGCTAGATCTATGGATTGTCTGTGCACGAATGCTTACACATTTTAAGATGGGCTGAACTGGCTGATCTTGCTTCGCTTTTTCCTCCTCCACATGAACCTGAAAATACAATATTTGTCATGGAGGCGTGCTTTGATTTGGGTGTTTCTTGTGTGCATCTTCACACTTGGGAAGCATTCATATATTCACTTTGGGAAAACAGTTACAGTCACTCACGTATCTAGATAACTTGAAAATAGTCCAACAAGATTTGCTAGGGTGAGGAAAATGGTCAGGGTGAGGTGTTTTCTCGTTTGTTTCTGGAAGTAGCTAGGAAGCTAGCCAACTTTAGCCAATTAGATTCAGCACAATTAGTGTGCTAGATCATTGTTGAATATCTTTATGGGGTTAGTTAGGAACCATCAATAAATTGCAATGTCCTTGGGACAATAATGTTGCACACCTTTTAGTTTTCTTTAATGCTTTCAATATTTTACCATTTTTTTTTTACATTTACAGTTGGTTTGAGATTTTTAAGTAGTTGAAATTTTACATGGAGTAAATTATTGACGGGGATCTATTAACTAGCCCCATAGAGATATCCAACATAGAACTAATGTTCAGCGTGCATTCATAGAGAGAATTTACAAACAAATACCTACAGTGAGGGAAAAAAGTATTTGATCCCCTGCTGATTTTGTACGTTTGCCCACTGACAAAGAAATGATCAGTCTATAATTTTAATGGTAGGTTTATTTTTCTGAATGATTCAGAGGACAACTGGGAGAAAGTGTTGTGGTCAGATGACACCAAAATGGAGCTCTTTGGCATCAATTCAACTCGCCGTGTTTGGAGGAGGAGGAATGCTGCCCTTGACCCCAAGAACACCATCCCCACCGTCAAACATGGAAGTGGAAATATTAAACCTTAATCGAAACCTTAATGACTTGGAGAAGATCTGCAAAGAAGAGTGGGACAAAATCCCTCCTGAGTGTGCAAACCTGGTGGCCAACTACAAGAAACGTCTGACCTCTGTGATTGCCAACAAGGGTTTTTCCACCAAGTACTGAGTCATGTTTTGCAGAGAGGTCAAATACATATTTCCCTCATTAAAATGCAAATCAATTTATAACATTTTTGACATGCGTTTCTCTGGATTTTTTTGTTGTTATTCTGTCTCTCACTGTTCAAATAAACCTACCATTAAAATTACAGACTGATCATTTCTTTGTCAGTGGGCAAACGTACAACATCAGCAGGGGATCAAATACTTTTTTCCCTCACTGTATGTATTAGTAAGCATTACTTGAAACCAAACGCAACCCTCAAATATGCCAAAGAAGGCGGAGACGTCATCAAGTCCCTAAATCTCTAACATGCTTGTTTTGAAGAATACTGACTAAAGTTATCTTATTTATACTTTTTAGTCATTTTTGGGCCTAGAATATATGCATATGACTACTACCAATGTCACATAGGTCGTTTTCTATCAGATTTTTTTTTTTTTTTCAGATTGTGTTCTGGTAATATCTAGCTAAGAATATGCTAACTCGAGCTAATTGTTTTGATAGTTTGCTAATAGAAAATGTAAAACATGCCACTTCAATTGAAGTGTATCACTTAAATTGTGTGAGATGTTCAGAAATAGGAGGTTTTATGGAAATTAGAAGTTCAAGCAGGATCCAGACCTCAGGCTGCCAACTGCTAACATATGCATGTCACTGGCCATGTTGAAATGTCTGCTAATTCCCCCCCCCCCCCCATTTTTAAATTCCATTTTATTTGTGCTCATTGATTTTGTGAGAGGATGGGGATAGCAAACCATCAGAGCTTCAGGAATAAAATGCTGGCACTGACCTGTGCATAGATAATTCACCATGAAAGACGATCAATAAATAACAAACACTCCCTAATCAGCCAAGGAGCTGACAGAATGACATTCCATTATCTCCATCTGGACCAGTGCAGTCAGAACAACCAAACCTCAAAGGGCAAGGCTTCCCCTCTTCACACCGCCAAAGTCTGTCCTGCTGCCCTGATCACTCACACACACAAACACACACACATGCATGCACACAAGCAAACACGTACACACACTCATACACACACTTACACACCGAAGTCTACTCTAAACTGTTGACATTGAGACTGGTGTTTTGCTGGTGCTATCTAATGAAGCTACCAGTTGAGGACTTGTGAGGCGTCTGTTTCTCAAACTAGACACTCTAATGTGCATGTCCTCTCTCTCAGTTGTGCACCGGGGCCTCCTACTCCTCTTTTTATTCTGGTTAGAGCCAGTTTGCGCTGTTCTGTGAAGGGAGCAGTTCACAGCGTTGTACGAGATCTTCAGTTTCTTGGAAATATTTCGCATGGAATAGCCCTCATTTCGCAGAACAAGAATAGACTGACGAGTTTCAGAAGAAAGTACTTTGTTTCTGGACATTTTGAACCCACAAATGCTGATGCTCCAGATACTCATCCAGTCTAAAGAAGGCCAGTTTTATTGCTTCTTTAATCAGTACAACAGTTTTCAGCTGTGCTAACATAACTGGAAAAGGGGTTTCTAATGATCAATTTGCCTTTTAAATTGATAAACTTGGATTAGCTAACACAACGTGCCATTGGAACACAGGAGTGATGGTTGCTGATAATGGGCGTCTGTACACCTATGTAGATATTTCATTTTAAAAAATCAGCAGTTTCCAGCTACAATAGTTATTTACAACAATAACAATGTCTCCACTGTATTTCAGATCAGTTTGATGTTATTTTAATGGACCAAAAATGTGCTTTTCTTTCAAACACGGAAATGTCTAAGTGACCCCAAACTTTTGAACGGCAGTGTACGTGCGTGCACACACGTACACACACACATACACACACACATACGCTGATTATGCATGCACTTGTCATTGATGACATGCATCATTTTCAGGACCTCATGTGAAAGGAAGTGAACAATGCTGCAACACACCTTTACACAACATCCAAGATCCCTCTTCAACCTCCCACACACAGACACATGTAGTAAGAGTCTGCATCACACAGCATCATGATGTCATTCACACATCTAGGGTATGAGAACATCACTGATACATACATGAGTAAAAACAAATGCATGCATACACCTTAACTCTTCAGTAATGGCAATGACACAACAACAACAGAAAGGGGAAATGGTCTGTGCTTCCAGATGCAACCTACACAGTGGTCTGACATTTACAGCAATCAATACCACTGGGTATTTTTCTCTGGAACAAAATGAATAACTCAAAATCAGAATGCATGAAAAAGGCCACGTGATAAATCCATTACAGGCCTGTATTCCTTGCTTACATGTCTCAAAGCCTGATACAACGGACATATAGTATTTTGTACATGGATGAGGTTTCAAGGATTGACACGAGGCCTATATAACATCTATGCAATACAAGCATCTGGTTTATTTTATCTGCTCAAAATAATAATTTGACCTTTTGACCTTTAACACAGGGGGTTGAATGGGTGAGTGCATATGCAATATATCTGTGTGTAGGTTTGTGTAAACACAAATGGCCATAATCCATTGTGCCTGGAACAGCGGAGAACAGCAATGGCTGCCAAGGAAACGCTTTTGGACCATAAGAATCAGTGTCCCCTACTGTCTGACCAACTCCAGGGGGAAGAGGAGGTGGGAGGAGATGGAAGGTAGGGGATACTCTAGGCTGGGTAGGCATGTGTGGAGCCTCCGATGTACCCTGCAGACTAATGTGTGTGCGCGTGCGTAAAAGGGACAAGCGACAAAGCTCTCCACGTCTAAGGAGTTTACAGTGCACCCCTACTATGAGGTACAAAATAAAGGCCATTGATGCACAGACAGTCAGATATGTGTGATGGGATCTGACGAGCTGACTTGCCTGCTGGAGGGCTCCGTTTAACCACTCCGCTCTAGTTTTGTGTTCCCCGCCTTCACAATTTGAAAGCATATGATACAACAGTAACAATTAGTATTATGGTTTTGGATAGGGGGAATATAGGAAAACCCAAATCGCCTTTAGGGCTATGTATTTTTTTAATGTACATGTAACTGGATACACCCAGACACAATTTAGGATACCACTTATTCATGAGTGTGAGGATGAAAGGAAAAATAATCAGCTTTCTACAATGTGCATGCGTGTGTGTGTGTGCGGGCACCTGCGTGTGTAATTATTACAGTGGCAGCAGTGTTGCTAATACTCAGCAGAGGCTCCTATTCACCCTCATCGTTCATACTCTTATACATAACTCTCACGCATAGTATTTATAAAGTGCTAACATTGTGTCTGCAACAGAACATTTTTAAAAGTATTGTGTTCGCTTCGCGGCGCCAAATCCTCAAGGAGGCACCTTATCATTTAAAAATAGGATGGGGGGGGGCGCCATGACTCGTGCTCCGTTGTAGAAATGAAACATTCTTAATTCATGTAATGGACCTAACGTAGCGGTTCTTCCTGTTGCGCTGTGACTGCAATGTCTCTGTAACATGAGGAGGACCAGTGAACTAACCCAAGATGTGTTTGAGGGGGAACCAGCACACACACACACACACGCCACTGATAGGGCTTGGACGCTTTCCGCTCCTCGATGCCAACTTCGCCTGTCCGGCCCGCATCAGCTCGCCATTTAACGAGAGAGAGGCATGGAAACAGACTCTTTGATATCAGTCGCGAGGCCGTGGCTACAATGCTAATTATTTCAACACGGCTTTGCAAATAAACAATCACACCGCACAGGGAAAAAACACTGTCGTCCAAGAAAAACACTGCACTGATGCAATGTATTTAAACAGTGACATACGATATCCCGTAACCGCCCAAACGATACCAGGATGATTGTGAGAGAACATTAGATGATTCAAATAGCCCAATCTTCTAAGTGAGACTCTCTTCCTACTTAGCTTAGCCCGCTCTCTCTGCTTGTCACACGCACCCTCTCTCGGAGCACTCGGGGTCAAAATTAATTTCAGTCATGGATCATGGCAAATAATGAAATAATCCCAAAATGACACTGTGAAATTGCTGGATGAGAGAGAGGGAGCTGGGTTGTTGAGCAGCGTTTTCTATTCTCCCATCTACCTCAGATCTTGAGAAGTCACCCATTATCAAGGAGAACTCTTTCTGTATGTATTTGTTTGAGATGTAACTCGCTGGTAGACCGGGGCTCGTGGCAGACGTTATCAGTTGTTCCGGTTTATGCCCCCATGAAATCGGCATGAGACGACTCCCCCACCACTCATTTTTACTGGAGGAAGACGGTTAAAGGGGGGGAACATGAAAGTGCAAACAAGAAGGCAACGGCCACTCACTGACTTAACCTCTGTCACAGGAGTGCTCCGCTGTCACCCAGGAATCAAATAAAGATGAATGAGCCCTATCCCAAGAGCTGGGGGTCCGCCTCATTGGACTCAATTTCATCAGCCCGAGTAACTGTTCATATAGAAAGATGAATAGAGCGTCCGACCACGCCGCTGTGCTGGGTAGGAAACAGAGACGTATACAAATAGGTTCCAGCCTATAAGGAGTGAAAGGGGCATCATTACGGCGTCACGCGACAGGGAGAATAGGTGGAAGCACGCCTCCGCTTTGAAGACAAAACTGTTCGCTGCTCTGGCCCCCCAATGGTGGAACAAACTCCCTCACGACGCCAGGACAGCGGAGTCAATCACCACCTTCCGGAGACACCTGAAACCCCACCTCTTTCAGGAATACCTAGGATAGGATAATGTAATCCTTCTCACCCCCCTTAAAAGATTTAGATGCACTATTGTAAAGTGGCTGTTCCACTGGATGTCTTAAGGTGAACGCACCAATTTGTAAGTCGCTCTGGATAAGAGCGTCTGCTAAATGACTTAAATGTAAATGTAAATGTAAGACGTAATTGATAAAAGTTCCACCCTGACACGTTCATTTGCCAAGGCATTGTTTTAGTGTTACAGGTTTGTTGCAGAGAACTGTCTTCTGTAGATGTCTCTTTTATCCTTCAAGTAAGAGTATGCATGGTCTTTTGTCATTCATCACGGAATCATATGCAAATTGTATGAAGGTCTAGATATGACCGATTGTGTATAACGCTTATATGTTTACACTGATGTAGGGGATGTTCCTCACACAGGGGCACCATTATGTAGGGCATTCTCCTCATATGGGGCACCGTTTATCTAGGGCATTCTCCTCATATGGGGCACTGTTTATCTAGGGCATTCTCCTCATATGGGGCACTGTTTATCTAGGGCATTCTCCTCATATGGGGCACTGTTTATCTAGGGCATTCTCCTCATATGGGGCACCGTTTATCTAGGGCATTCTCCTCATATGGGGCACCGTTTATGTAGGGAATTCTCCTCATATGGGGCACTGTTTATCTAGGGCATTCTCCTCATATGGGGCACCGTTTATCTAGGGCATTCTCCTCATATGGGGCACTGTTTATCTAGGGGCATTATCTAGGGCATTATCCACATATGGGGCACCGTTTATGGGCATTCTCCTCATATGGGGCACCGTTTCATTCTTCTCATTTTCTTCTCATATGGGGCACCGGCATTCTTCTCATATGGGGCACCGTTTATATAGGGCATTCTTCTCATATGGGGCACCGTTTATATAGGGCATTCTTCTCATATGGGGCACCGTTTATCTAGGGCATTCTTCTCATATGGGGCACTGTTTATCTAGGGCATTCTCCTCATATGGGGCACCGTTTATGTAGGGCATTCTCCTCATATGGGGCACCGTTTATGTAGGGCATTCTTCTCATATGGGGCACCGTTTATATAGGGCATTCTTCTCATATGGGGCACCGTTTATATAGGGCATTCTTCTCATATGGGGCACCGTTTATCTAGGGCATTCTTCTCATATGGGGCACTGTTTATCTAGGGCATTCTCCACATATGGGGCACCGTTTATGTAGGGCATTCTCCACATATGGGGCACCGTTTATGTAGGGCATTCTCCTCATATGGGGCACCGTTTATGTAGGGCATTCTCCTCATATGGGGCACCGTTTATGTAGGGCATTCTTCTCATATGGGGCACCGTTTATGTAGGGCATTCTTCTCATATGGGGCACCGTTTATATAGGGCATTCTTCTCATATGGGGCACCGTTTATCTAGGGCATTCTTCTCATATGGGGCACCGTTTATATAGGGCATTCTTCTCATATGGGGCACTGTTTATGTAGGGCATTCTTCTCATATGGAGCACCATTTCTGTAGGGCATTCTCCTCATATGGAGCACCATTTATGTAATCGATTGACCTAAAAACCAATAGGCGTTTTGTTAATACCATGTATTCGACCGCACATTTCTGCAAGTTAAAAATAGGCGAATAGGTGGCAAATGGTCCTCAAATGAAAAACAATACAGTAATGTCTGCATGAAAAAAAGGAAGAGCTCCATACATGTATTGGATGATGCTGGGACATTCATTAGTTTCATTGGGGAAATCATTATCAAAGCAGACCATACTAATCTCCATATTGTTGATGATAAATATCCTGTTATTTTCCATTGCCAGTACGCTCCTGTATTCTCTTTGAACGTGCTAACAAGCGTATGTTTGTACTGTTACACAATAGCCCTCTATGGTGGAGGATGCAATCTTGTTAATGGTGTAAGCAGTATTACGCTCTGGGTGTGCGTGTGTACACCTCACAGTACCTGAAGCCTAGCACAGAACACATCAACTGACCCAAGCTTCCAGCAGGTAACTTCTCCTGTACTGCCATTCTACGGTAGACAATTAACTCTCTCTCCGCCCATCTCTCTCTCCATCTCTCTCTCTCTCTCCATCTCTCCCCCCCCCCTCTCATTGCCAGCAAGACCTGTATAATGTGCTTTTGGCTCAGCTTACAACTTTCATTAAAACACGAGGAGTGTAAATACAGTTCTGACTCCGTTAGGAACTACATTTCCCCTTGTGCAGAGTGCATTTCTTCTTCTTCTTCTTCTTCTTCTTCTTCTGCTTTATATAAGACCGCATTACAAAAAAAGAGGAGGGCCGGAATGCCTCAACCTCTGTGTTACAATACAACATGCCGGCGCTGTAACTCCGTTACATTGCCCGGGCTAACTACGGTATCTGAACAAGAAGAACTCTCGAAGGTGAAGATAGGAAGACAAACAAGGGGACAGTGAACAATTAGGGGGAGGAGAGGAGAGATTGTGTGCTTGTTCACCTCCCGTAACAGCCCCAGGTGTTTACCATATTAAAACACTTCATCTCGGTCGCCACAGAGTCAATAAGTGTGTCACAATATCAGCAAACACCACCCTAAAGATGGTGTGTGTGTGTGTGTGTGTGCATGTGTGTGTGCACGCGCGGGTGTGAGTGCGTGCGTGCATGTGTGTGTGCGCGCGCGCTTGTTTGTGTCATATGATATAGGCATGACAAACGTGAGATACATATAGTCTACATGCAAGTGCATGAGAAGATAGCTAATAGGATAAAGCATTTCAGTATAATTATAGGGTTAGGATAGCACATGTCAGAGGAGGATTGGAAAAGCAGAGAATGGCAACTCTCTAGTGCCACCATATGGGTGAATATCTAACAAGGTAAAACCAGATGAGACGCAATCCATCTACATTGACTGTCTCGGTCTCTCTCACTGTCAGTACTCTGCACTAGTCCTGCTCCTGACACTTCTGAACTCACCACATACCCACAACATAAAAATCTGTGGTTGGTAACCAAACTTCTCCCTGCCACACCCCACACCTCTGTTTTCTTCCTGGGGCTTGCATTAATGAAGTCAATAAATAAAGCACCACACCACACATCCATTATAGCATTCATTTAAGAACAAAACATTAATCAATTCAAATGTATGTACTAATGCAGGGTCCCAATCCATTTCAACTTCTTATGACAATTAACACAGCTTTGGCTGCAGCTCGGAAACGCGCTGACCCATCAATTACTGTTTCCATCAAACAGGCACTAATGGTACCTCTCTTTCTCTCGCTCACTCTCTTCATCTCTGTGCCTGTAGAGCAGACACAGATCTCTCTCTCTCTCTCTCTCTCTCTCTCTCTCCTTTCTCTCTCTCTGGGCCTGTAGAGCAGACACAGATATTTCTCTCTCTCTCTCTCTCTCTCTCTCTCTCTCTCTCTCTCTCTCTCTCTCTCTCTCCCTTTCTCTCTCTATCTGGGCCTGTAGAGCAGACACGGATCAATTCATATCAATTATACATGCTAAGGATGATGGGATAACATCACAAGCCTTCTCCAACATTTCATTATTCTTGTCTGATTAAATGGAGGATGGGGTTCGTTAGCCGCTGAAAAAAAAACATTCAGGAGTACCTCATCATTCTCACCCTTTCTCTGACTTATCCTGGTCATTCACACTGTCATAATAATGGTCCTCACTATCATGCTCCTATTCATCGTTTTCCTTTAATTATTCCTGGTTTTGTGTCAGTGGCCCCTGGTGTCCCCTAGCGGCCCCCAGTAGCCCGGGCCCTGATCCCACGTCAGAAGGAACGTGTTTCTACCACAGTTAACGCCAGAGCGTGTCTGTGTGCATAATTACAGAGCGGAGAGCAGGGCTAGTGTGGATGGCTGAGATGGGCTGAGAAGGGCTTTGCATCCTCCCTCCCTGCCGTTGCGTAATGTGAGCATGTCATGAGTACAACAAAGGTGGGGAGACGATGGTAATTAAAAATTAAAGTGGACATGGGGGTGGGGGTGATATGCTTCTTTTAACAGCAGGCACAGAGAAAAGGGAGAAAGTAAGTATAAGCGGCAACTGAAATTAGTCCACTTCTCAGACGGTGCCCCACCCCCATTCACCCACGACTGAGGGACGTATCATCACCTGCTAGCTTGTATCCGATATGGGCATGGGAGGACTTTATAGCGCATCCAGCATGATCTTCCTCTCCTTGTTAGACGTGTCAGGTTCTGAGCTGATGTGTGTGCCTCGGCCCATGTGCCTCGGATATGTATTTCTGTCATAAACTCTGTAATGGAGGTTGCTATTTTCTTGAATGAGTAACTTAAAGTTAAATGATACGTACAACCTAACTGTGAACCTTAATACTTTGATGTGTTGGTAATATCGTTATTCCTTTGAGAAGAACAGTAGCGTTGTATGATATATACCTGTGAACATTGTTAGCAAACAAGGGCCTAGTTAGATATAAAAAAATAATAATTAAAAGAACAGTTCAAGCTCAATGGCCCATATTATATTTATATCCTACTTTTTTTATCTCAATTGTTTTTAAACCACATTTTGTGTCCGGTTGCAAACGATTCAAGATTGTAATTCCAGAGAACATTGCATTACGTTAAGTGATCACATTAATGAGTTTGCCGTAAAAATGCAGCTTTTATCGTGATCTGCTCGCTAGATGTTGATTCATGGCTAGAGTACGGAGTTCCAGTTGCAGATTCATTTCTTTTCAACCAGGGGCTGGTAGTGGATAGTGTTGAGCTGTAGACAGAGCAGGAAACACTGTGACCTGGAAGTCTCCTTCAACACACCAGAGTCTATTAAAGCCATCGCATAAAGTACCTCTAAATAATTCAAATGATGTAAACACTTTGTTGTTATTTGCCTCCACAGTTTGGCCACAAGTGCTGTGTTTTAAAGAATTACCTGGACCATTTGCATAGCAGTGGTTCACAGTTTGACGATTGGATTTTATGTGTCCTAAATATAATTTGGGTCTCCAAAGTGTGAAAAGCCTGCATAGTGTTTTAGGGGTGATAACAGCCTTTTGGATTTGCATATACATTTACTTTGTCTCTTGTCACAATGTGTTAACCTCTATGTCCCAGTTCCAACCGTAAATGAACCTGTCTAAGATGCTTTTTCTCTCTCTCCCTCCCTCTCTTCGTGTCTTCCGCCTCCTCCTCTTTGCCTTCTCCTCCTCTTTCTAAATTGGAAGCCTATATTTCTGGAACTCTGATGCAATTATGCCACCTCGATTGCCTTGCCGTGGAAGCGGGATAAAAAAAAACAGCCACGCACAAAGACTGGCTTTGTGTATCAAGAAAATAAAGGCTTGAAATTGCCTCAGACCCTCTCTCTGTCTCCCTCTCTCTCTCTCACTCACACAAACAGACATACACACTCTCTCTCTCTCACACACACACACACACACACACACACACACACACACACACACACACACACACACACACACACACACACACACACACACACACACACACACACACACACACACACACACACACACACACACACACACACACACTCTCTCACACTCATCCTCTCTTTCAAACACACATGCACACAAAAGACAGCTTGGCTTCCCTTCGATGGGACAGGATAAAAGTAGACCGTTTCTATTAACAATAACAAGATAAAATACAGAGGTCCTTTATCTCTTAAAATGTAAATTTATACAAGGGCCCTATACTTCCACACTGTAAATATCAAACACTTCTTAAGACCACAGAACTAGAGCCAATTGATTTTTTTCCCTCTCCAGGTTGCATCCATCTGCAAAAGCTACAAGCCTGGCATTATATCATTAACGAAATTAAAAATCATCTAGGTCTACACCATGAGGGAGATCAGCTAGGTTCAAGCTGTTTACTCTTTAAATTATATGATTGATTTCCTTTAAAGTTATTTGTTTATTTTCAATGTTCATATCTGCTCCATCTGAATAATTCAATTGATTTCTGGGGGTGTTGGGTGTTTCTCTCGCTCTCTGTCTGTCTCTCTCTCTATCTCTTTCTCTCTCTCAGTAACCTTGCCTTAATGCATATCAGCTTGCATTGCGGCACATTTACATAAAATAGGCCCAAAGCCACTGGAAATCGTATTGATTTTCTCCTTTTGCACTTGGTGCCCAATCGCTGGTTATTTGTCATGAACGCCGTCACTTCTTTTATGGTATTAAAGTCTTAGGGAGGAGACCTTAATTTGATTTGGATTCACCTGGGTCACGCGCCCTTCAGAAAACACACAGCTCCACATTTAGCTGGCGAGCAAAACAAATGATTTAAAGCTCCGCTGAGACAATTATCATGACATGGAGGTAACAGGGTGTGCTTCTGACCTGAATGCCGCCCTATGATTTAATTTAATCGCTTTGACATCACACGTCTTTATTATCTGCAATCTTTACCATCTTCATTGCAGAGGAACTAAAAGCAGATCAGAGACAATATTGGGTGACAAAAAAATACTATCATAGGCCTACACCAATAGAATATTGAACATTCTGTCAGATTTGTACATTTACAGTCAGACACAGAAATTCATGTCATTGTATGTAGCTGGATGTTTTTGTTAACCTTAAATATACATATATATATATATATTTTTTTTTAAACCTTTTTGAGATTCTCTACATTTTCTTGGATACATTCAAATAAATGTTGCTATACACACATATGTTTCAAAGCACAGACATAACATACAGTACATAGTTTATAGGCATTAAGGGAAACAATGGATTGACCTTGAAGTTCACCTACAGACAAATACTAACCATACACAGTCCACCCCCCCTTTCCAGTCCACTATCAAAATACCTGCAAGCCCACATGAACAACTCTCCAATCACCACATTAGCATGCCGAACCTCTCCTCCAATCAGTTCGATATAAAGAGACAGAATTTATGCAATGAAGCAAAAAGACACAATATCATGTATGAGTTCCCGATATATCCAGTGATCCAAGGAAAGGGCCAATGAAAACCACCCTTTTTATGTCCTATTGGGTTTTTTCTCCCTCTCTTTGATCCTGTTGCAGCTTTCAGATAATGCTAATAGATCACAGGCCAACAGGACGGGGCAGGATAATGGAGCTTTCATTGCAGCCTGATTAACGTGGCTGTAGGGTTCCACCTCGCCCCTTTCGGCATGATGGCCCTAATTAATAACGATTGCTCCCCAAAATGTGCAAATGGAACGATAAACGAAGGACTAACTAATTAACTGCAACCATTTCTACTAATCATTAGTTAACATCCCGTTTTGTCATCATTACACTGATGCGCGTGCAAGGGCAGATAAAACAGGTCAGACCTTTTTTTTGCCCCCATAAACCCTGACAGCCATCATTTCTTTCCTCAATAAAAAGACAAACAAGTAATTAAAGTGGAAGCAAAGTTCCATTACTTCAATTTTCCACTGAAGGCAGGCGGCGCCATTTTTCAAAAGAAATGCTGAAATCACACAGTCCCTCACAACCGGCGGGCAAGATTGTACTTTTTCCTCACCAGGACAGGTTGAGGTATAAACCAAAACTACAACAACAACAAAAAGTGCTTTGTGAAAAGCTGCCGGTATCTTCTCTTGTGTGGAGTGTTCCAAGTCATTTATTTTGTGACTTCTTGCCAGAAAGGAAATTAGCGTCTGTGAAATCCTGCTAATTTCTCTTTATGGACATGCAGTGCAATGCAGCCTTCCAGTTTCCAAGTGCTGACGAATCAATGATGAAGAGACAAACTCAGCTGAGCCGCCAATCAAAAAAAGTGAATAGCCTGTCCGTTGGAGTAGAAGTAATGACCCCATGGGCTTCAACAGCACATCTCACAAACCTCTCAAATCCAACAGTTTTTACTTGTCCTGCTTGCGTGCCGGAGACACTAAGTTTGTTGTATGTGAATAGACCGTTAGGTGTCTAGCATCACTGGGTGCTCTCAATCTCTCATTCTCTCCCACTTAATTTCTCTCTCCCTCTCATACTTTTTGTCTGTGCATTAGTCATGATCTTATACAGGTACACTACATTGCCAAATGTATTTGGATGCCCCTTCAAATTAGTGGCACACAGCCATGCAATCTCCATAGACAAACAAAGGCAGTAGAATGGCCCATACTGAAGAGCTCAGTGACTTTCAATGTGTCACGTTTCCAACAAGTCAGTTTGTCAAATGTATACCCTGCTAGACAGTGGCGACACGTCATTCAGGGCAGGTGGGGCAGAGCTAAAATAAAAAATAAAATAATACATTTTGTTGTCTGTTTTGGATGTTATTTTGGCATTAATAGGTGCCACATCAGTTTTCAAACAATTTTCAAACAAACAAAAAATAGTTCATAAACCGCATACTGCTTTCTTGAGTAAGGCAGCTCAAAAATGCAGGTGTTTCAGCCTAGCTCAGTGAAGAGTGTAGGGTTTGGTAATGTTCTCTAGTTGCGCCATGATTGGCTCAGTGTTCTGTCACTCATGGGGACACTAGGTCACCGCAAAATCATTGGGGAGAGCTCGAAAATTCAAGACCCTTCGAAGTGTCCATCCATGAACTCTCAAGGTCATTAGCCACAGAAAAAATGACGTCAAATCACGTTATATCTACCATAGCTTTGATATGGCTGATCATGTCAAGATCATACTTTCAAAACCTTAGCTAGCAAGTTAGACAAGCAGTCATCATAATGAATCAAGTCAACAATCTCCTGTACTGGCAAATCCTTTTCAATCCTTGTCAAATGAGGAGAAAGTATAAAGTGGAGGGAGTGTGTGGTCCAAGTCTGGGTTTAAGGTTCTCTTTTCCAAGCTTAAAATTATAGACATTCACATGCAACACCATGTGCCAGAAAAGGTTGAATACATGTTGTCATGTTCTGCCGTGTTCAAAACAACTGGAAACTCGGAACTGGGAAACCTCTGACTTCAATGAGTTCAAATGGGAACTCTGAAAAAAATGAGCTAAGACTGGGAAAATACTTTTCTGTGTTCCCATTTGTCTTGAAAGCACCATAAATCCAGAGAATGCCAGACTTTCATGGCAAAGTTTGATGACAAGAAGGACTGCCGCGCCACCTCCCTGTTCAAGTGAGTAAAACACGGTGAATCCAAAAATGTATTGTATAATGCTGCATAAATGATGTAATATGCCAGGGAGATATGTATACTACAGATGATAGCGTAATACTAAGTGTATGTTGCGTAGTAAGCTGTTAGTAACCCATGTGCCTCACTCTAATAATTTCCCATCATCCTTTCCCCATCATAACTTAGCCTACTGTTCTGACTTGGTGGTGCATATGTAGCCTATAGCCTGTTTTAGAGAAATGTCATCATCGAATATTGAAAGAGCTCTCATTGTCTGCTTCTATGCCCCCTTTAGTTATCCTACGGTTGTGACTTGGTGTACTGAGAGGATATTGTAAGAATATCCCATGATCTGAATTCTGTCTCTGTACATTTCAAAAGTACTGAACAAATAGTTACATTGACTACGTCCAACTTAGCTCACTCATTAATGTCTTAATCAAAATTACGGATTGCGTTTTATCCGCTCATTGTTCCCTTATGCCATAGTTTGTACATCTCAATTGTCAGTAGAAACCACATTTGTTTAAGCAAGTCATCCATATCAGCTATGTTTTTAAAAAGGCAGTAAATTAAGCTGAATGAACTGTTTTGTTGCCAGTCAAGGCTCCGCTGATAGCCAGGTGAAGAGGTAGTAAGGATTCACTCCATGGTGCTGAAAAGAAAGCTCTGCAATTGGGACAGCTTTATGTAGGCCTTAACAGATTGTGGGCACCGTTTGTCACCGCTGTAGTGCAATTCATGTATTGTTTAGTGTTGTGTTGTGTAGTGTAGTGGCTTTGCTGACATGCATCAAATATTTTTGTTTGGGGGGGGGGGTTAAATGCTGAGTGCTGAGTGCTGTTATTGTGAAGTGAAAACGTCTAGGAGCAACAACAGCTCAGCTTCGAGGTGGTAGACCACACAAGCTCACAGAACGCAACAGCTGAGTGCTGAAGCGCGTAGAGTCTAAAAATCATCTGTCCTCGGTTGCAACACTCACTACCGAGTTCCAAACTGCCTCTGGAAGCAACATCAGCACAATAACTGTTTGTCAGGAGCTTCATGAAATGGTTTTCTATGGCCGAGCAGCCACACACAAGTCTAAGATCACTGTGCAATGCCAAGCGTCGGCTGGAATTGTGTAAAGCTCACCGCCATCGGATTTTGGAGCAGTGGAAATGCATTCTCTGGAGAGATGAATCACACTTCACCATCTGGCAGTCTGACAGTCAACTCTGGATTTGAAGGATGCCAGGAGAAAGCTACCTGCCCGAATGCATAGTGCCAACTGTAAAGTTTGGAAGAGGAGGAATACGTTTTATTTTTCATGGTTCGGGTTAGGCCCCTTAGTTCCATTGAAGGAAAATCTTAATGCTATAACACACAATGACATTCTAGACTATTCTTTGCTTACAACTTTGTGGCAACATTTTGGGGAAGGCCCTTTCCTGTTTCAGCATGACAATGCACCCGTGCAAACAGAAATGGTTTGTCCAGATCGGTGTGGAAGAACTTGACTGGCCTGCACAGAGCCCTGATCTTAACCCAATCAAACAGCTTTGAGATGAATTGGAACACCGAATGCGTACCAGGCCTAATAGCCCAACATCAGTGACAGACCTCACTAATGCTCTTGTGGCTGAAAAGTCCCCGCGGAAATGTTCCAACATCTAGTGGAAAGCCTTCCCAGAAGAGTGGAGGCTGTTATAGCAGCAAAGGGGGGACATATTAATGCCCATGGATTTGGAATGAGATGTTCGACCAGAAGGTGTCCACATACTTTTGATCATGTAGTGTATCAATACATACACATAAAATGTCTAGGTCAGCTATTTTGTGCCGCGAGGTGTTGCTTTATCTGTTTTTTGTAACTAGGTATGCTGTTCATTTGAGCAATATGAGATGGGATGTAATACTGTATGCTTTCTTGAATTTGTTCTGGATTTGGGGACTCTGAAAAGACCCCTGGTGACATGTCTGGTGGGGTAAGTGTGTGTGTCAGAGCTGTGTGTAAGTTGACCATGTGGTGTATCTCTGTTTCCGCAGGAAACCATTGAAAAGCATCTACAGGTATTGCAGATGCCCTATATGTAGTGTACCATGCCATCCCCCAAAAATCGATGCAAAACGTTATGATGTTTACAAACAATCAATTGACGAAGCAGATAAGAAAGATATAGTGTGAAAGTCTGTCACAGAAAGAGAGATTTGCAACATGTTTCCTTTATCACAGTGTGTCTTTGCTTTGTTTCCCTCCTGCTTTCTCTCTCAGACATGCACAAACACACACATGAATCCGTTTACAGCTCAAGGCACTCCATGTCGACATGAAATTGGAAAGTAATCTTGTTATAACCTTGCAGAGGTTATGTGTGGCGTGGGGTGATTAAAATCACGTCCAAAACTTCCAAACAACCTATTATTTATTGGTGCAGGAAAGACACTGAGAAAGTCCCTTATTGCTAATAATCAAAAACGCTTTAGAGAACACTATGTATGGTAATGAAAAAGCTGTCGATTTATCCCTTTAAAATGGCCTGATTTACTAAAACTTTTATGAAGACAGTAAATTTTCTGTCTTATTTTCTTGATCCTCCAAAGCAGGACATGGGGAAATCAATATCCCTCCCACCTGCTCCTGAATTTTGTCAGCCTCTAATTATTATCTGGCTTGTGGGGAAGATCAGAATAATTGTGGCTGCTTCTAGCCACTGGTGTCACACAACAGACAAACAGGTCCAACACAGAAAGCACAAATGTTAAGTAGGTTAAATGGACAGCATATCCTATTACAAGAGTGAATTTCAGGCCAGAAAGCAGAGCATTCAGAAGTCCAAAAGTAGGCTACGTCCCCCTTCTAAAGCGTGCACATTGAGATTTTACCCTTGCCCGAATGTCTCCAATCAAGTAGAGCAGGTCCCCCCCATCCCCCCGGGGTACGCGCAATGCCATCGAGGGTACGCCAAATAAAAATGTGATTCACTTTAAAAATATATATATATATTTTTTTTCACATTTTCAAACAATCCATTCATATTTTCCAACAGGGATATACATTTGGGTGGGGTTTTTTCTCACCTGAGTAGCCTCGTTTCACTGCCAAAAATTAAATTAAAACATCTAGTGTTCAGTGAAATAACCACACAATGTCAATTACATAATGTTAAAAACAGGTAGCTTAGTCAAACAATTAACATCCAATCACATTAACTGAATTCCACTAACGGTCCGAATGTAGCCAAACGTAGCTGCTGCTCATTCCATTTGCTCAAAAATGGATAACTGGTTAAAAAAAGTAAGGCCCGCGTCCATAGAGACACATACCAGCTCTACTGCTACTACCAGCAGTACCTGCACCTGTCGATGACAGGCAATCGCAACGCTGTGTGTTACAGGGAAGACATCCTCCTCCCTCATGTGGTACTCTTCCTGCAGGCTCATCCTGACATGACCCTCCTGCATGACAATGCCATCAGCCATACTGCTCGTTCTGTGCGTGATTTCCTGCAAGACAGGAATGTCAGTGTTCTGCCATAGCCAGCGAAGAGCCCGGATCTCAATCCCAATGAACAAGTCTGGGACCTGTTGGATCGGAGGGTGTGGTCTAGGGCCATTCCCCCACAGAAATATCTGGGGCCTTGCAGGTGCCTTTGTGGAGAGTGGGGTAACATCTCACAGCAAGAACTGGCAAATCTGGTGTAGTCCATGAGGAGGAAATGCACTGCATGGTGGCCACACCTGATACTGACTGTTACTTTTGATTTTGACCCCCCCTTTGTTCAAGGACACATTATTCCATTTCTGTTAGTCACATGTCTGTGGAACTTGTTCAGTTTATGTCTCAGTTGTTGAATCTTGCTATGTTCATACAAATATTTACACGTTAAATTGGATGAAAATAAACGCAGTTGACAGTGATTTCTTTTTTTGCTGAGTTTATGTGCAAAATTATTATCTCACAACTCAATGAAACCTTCACTCTTGCTCAGACAGAAACAAAACATGTCAATTTGAAAAGGCCCAAAAAACTATACAGACAATGTCTTCATCAAACAACACTGTTTCACGACGCATCAGTGACATGGGAGGGGATGTTTTGAAACAATTACAGCTTCACATACAAGCCAGTGAATTCTATACGTTACAGCTGGATGAGTCAACAGACGTGGCGGGCCTGGCACAGCTCCTGGTATATGTCCGTTACGTTTATGGGGGGTCAATTAAGGAAGACATCCTCTTCTGCAAACCACTGGAAACCAGGACAACGGGAGGATATTTGTAAATTACTGGACATCTTTTTGACATCAAATGGACTTTGGTGGTGAAGATGTGTTGGTATCTGTACTGATGGCGCAAAAGTCATAACAGGGAGACATTGTGGAGTGTTAACGCACGTGCAAGCAGTTGCTCTCGACGCCACTTAGGTACACTGCAGCATCCACCGAGAGACTCTTGCTGCCAAGGTAATGTCTGACAGCTTGAAATACGTTTTGGACACTACAATGAAAATGGTTAATGTTGCTAAAGCAAGGCCCCTGAACTCTTGTGTATTTTCTGCACTATGCAATGATATGGGCAGCGACCATGTAAATATTTTACAACATATACAGAAGTGCGTTGGTTATCAAGGGGCATTGTATTGACGCGGTTTTTGTAATCGCGAGATGAGCTTAAAGTTTTCTTTACTGACCATAATTTTCACTTGTCTGACCGCTTGCATGATGACCTGTTTTTCACACGACTGGCCTATCTGCTTAATGTTTTTTCTCGCCTGAATGATCTGAATCTAGGATTACAGGGACTCCGTAACTATATTCAATGTGCGGGACAAAATTGAGGCTATGATTAAGAAGTTGGAGCACTTCTCTGTCTGCACTAACAAGGACCACACACAGGTCTTTCCATCATTGTATGATTTTTCTGTGTGCAAATTAACTCAAGTTTTTTGGACAATGTCAAATGTGATATAGTGAAGCACCTGAGTGAGTTGGGGGCCCAATTACGCAGGTACTTTTCCAAAATGGATGACACAAACAACTGGATTCGTTATCCCTTTCATTCCCTGCCACCAGTCCACTTACCGATATCTGAACAAGAGAGCCTCATCAAAATTGCAACAAGCGGTTCTGTGAAAATGTAATTTAATCAGAAGCCACTTCCAGATTTCTGGATCGGGCTGCACTCAGAGTTTCCTGTCTTGGCAATCGCCTTTTTAAGACACTGATGCCCTTTGCAACCACGTGCATATGTGAGAGTGAATTCTCGGCCCTCACTAGCATGAAAATTAAATAGAGGCACAGACTGTGTGCGGAAAATGATTTAAGACTGAGACTCTCTCAAATACAACCCAACATTGCAGAGTTAAGTGCATCCTTTCAAGCACACCCTTCTCATTAACCTGTGGTGAGTTACTCGCAATTTTCGATTAACAAATAAGGTTTTATATGTAAGATGGTTAATTAAAGAGCAAAATTATTAATTAATGCTATATTATTGTTTGTGCCCTGGTCCTATAAGACCTCTTTATCACTTCCCACGAGCCGCATTGTGACAAAAACTCATTCTTATACATGTATCGTATAGTGTGTGTGTGGCAGGCTTACAATGATGGCAAAAAACAGCATTTGAGAGTGCGTTGACCCGGGTGCTAGAGGGTGTACGCAGCCGGAGGTTGAATGTTTGAAGGGGTACGGGACTATAAAACGTTTTGGAGCCACTGAGGTAGAGGATGCATCGTGGGGCTGTGGCTTGCTTCGGGAAAAATGCATGACGCGGGGGTGTGATATGGACAACACAAAGTGTCCCGTGCTATCACAGCTATTGTCATAGAAAACAATACTAAAACAGTACACACATTTGCCAAAATGTTTCTTGTTTTAATGTGCACATCCACTGAAGTAACTAGCAAGCTAGCTAGCTAATGTTTTTAACTTGATAACAAACTGACTACATGTAGCTAGCTATTTCTGAAAATCCAACAACAAAAGGCCAGCAATGTTTTCAATTAAACTTTTGCCAAACCAGTTCAAACAGAACATGTAGCACAACACTTTCACAACATTTTTTGAATCGCCATTTAGCAACAATGTATCATAAGCTAACTAGCTACTGAATAAACAACGCCAGATCTTGAAAACACATAGCAATAATACTACAGTTCACAAATCTACTACTGTCATGTATCCAAGCTCTCTCTGTGCGTCTGTGCATGTGTCCATGCACGTGTGTGTGAAATGCAGCAGATATGTCCATTGTTAATAGCCTTTGTGGTCATTTAGTTTGATGCAGCTAATTTACAAGCAAACAAAAGAGCAGTGTGGAAAAGCTCAACACCCCCCATCCAGTCCTATTGATATTTCACTGGCAGCATCATAAAGCTCAATAATCCCCTTTGACTGGAGGTTAAGTGATGGAATTCATTTGGATGGCCCGGAGGTAATCATGCACAAAACTACATTATTTATCTTTTATGAATTTTCAAAGCTTCTCCTCCCGATGGCCGGAATGCAATTAAAACTGATCAATATGTAATTTAGGCTGTCTGACGGACGTTGTTGTTTTTTTGCCTTAATTCTCTGGACATATTCTTTCCCCAACGTGCCTCATGATTACAGTGAATGGCCTACCCATGCACTTTTACAGTGGATAACCTACTCATGCATTTTTTACAGTAGGGAGTTAAGCTTATCTACTGTTCAGTGTAGTTAATCTAAAGCAGCATCATGGCCTCTGCACTATGTGGTTTTTCAATTCTGTGAATTATCAAAGTATTTGTAAAAGTGTGGTTGTGTAGTGCATCCAACAACAAAATTGAACCACTAGACTGTAGGAACAGCACAACATCTTGCAGTGCAAAATGAACATTTTAATTCCTAAAAAGAGTCTGGGGTCATTCAGAGGTCATCTTGGTAACAACTACCTCACAACCTCTGTAGAGCCATAGAATATGAAGGCAGACTGAACAAATCAAATGTGATAAATTGGGAAGGCTGTGTCTAAAGAGAGGCGTTCATAGGACACAAATGTGTATCTGTCTGTGTTCGTGTGACACTGATGGGCTCTGACATTGACACAACCGTTGGGAGGGAGGAGGGGGTGGGAGGGAATAATAGGGGAATTGGAAATTAATGATTCCTCCAGTATGTAAATGGCAATTAAAGGACGAGCTGCGCTTCAGGCTCTCTTCTCCAAACCTCCTCCATTTGTTTGGATAGAGCTTAACACGCACACACATATGCATATAGAGGCTCTCTGACACACATCCATATGAACATAAAGGAAATAAATCCACAGGGCCCTGGACCAGATCAGATCAATTGTCCATAATGGCAGAAGTGATCATTATGTGCTGCTTTTGTTTGTTCAAATGAAGAGTGAGTGTGTCTGCCATATTGAGCTGAATTAGGAAGTGGAACAGTTGCCTGCGGTCCAAAGCTAGACAAGAGGTGTTTAGCTACATTAATATCACTTTGAAAGCATAATGGAAATGTTGTTTACCCTCATACTTTCAGAAAATAAATGACGACATAGTCCATATACTCACAGGGCAAATAACCCCAGTGCTAAACCTCTTAAAGTTAGGTCAACAAGACCAAAATCATGTTGTTTCTCGTGCACCAAACTAAAACTCTGGTAACCTTTTTTTGGAGTTACTGTAACATACTGTAAGGTAGATTTAGGAAAGACGGAATTCACAAAATGTCAGAAGAACCATTAAGTGAAAGAGCAAAGCACTGTCATCTGATGAGGGGCAATGAGCCAGATAGAGTAATGGGAAAACTGTCCTGAGATAGTGCTGGTCAGTGCTGACCTAAACTGTTATGGTCAAAGCTCATTTTAGTCCTGCTGTGCCTGGTTAAAAAGACTGAAGCGTGTTAAACGGCTAGGCTAGAGAGACAGTGGACAGATAAGATTTAGCTGCTTCAACAATATAAGACATGCTTTAAAAATCGGCCATTGTTTGGCTCTGGTATAGTTCACATTTATGTGAGAAACAATGACTTTTCAGAATTGTAGATAACTCCTATGTGTGAGTTGCGCAACTGTAATTCTTTATGTTAAATAGTATGAGACAGGATGAGTTGGTAGCCATCAGGGATCTGTAGAGAAACGCTCCATGTACAATATCTCCACACACTACACTATTCCCACACTGTATTAAGGGGTGAGTCATAATTAATCCATCATGCTTGTTAATTGTAAATGATGTATGATAGTCATTTGTTTCCTTTGATCCCTGTGCTATTACCAACGTGTAACTGTACAACTAATTAGGATGGGAACGCTTCTGAGGTAATTGGACGTAATTAAGCTATCAGCCGAGTAAAAAATGAACACGCCTGACAGTTATGACAAATAGCACCATTGTTATAAGTATGCAATGAAGTTCCTTGCGCATGTCTTGAGACAGACTCAGTGACTCTCCCACCTTCAGGATGAAGTAGCCATGTATTATATAATATAATAGTATATTTTGAAATTATATTGTATTACGTAATTACATGGGTCATAAAATGTTTTTTAAAATGTCCAATCTACATCAGAAAGAAGCTGTCAGGCATGTTCCACAAGGAAACTGTCACAACCTGCTATCTGATTCTCAACTCTTTTTTTTCTTCTGGGTTTCCGTGGTAACTGTGTCAAGTGCTTGAGGTCAGGGGTCAAACTGACCAATACGAAGTAAATTACATTTCTCTGAATGATTCCCCCTGAGCTGGCTATTGAAATTGAGCTCTGGCCACTGATGGATACATCTTGTCATTCACAGTTTAAAAGGTAAGAGGGGAAAGTATAAACATGACACAAGGGCGAGGCTCCTCAAACAAAGGGGGGACTGGATGAGCAAACACACGTACCCATATACAACTACACATATTCTTAAGGACAGCTATTCATTCAAGGGTTTGTCTTTATTTGTTACTATTTTCTACATTGTAGAAAAATATTGAAGACATCAAAACTATGAAATAACACATATGGACCAATCAGACCAAAGGAAACATGTAATAACCAAAGAAGTGTGAAACAAATCAAAATAGATTTTAGATTTTAGATTCTTCATTGTAGCCGCCATTTGCCTTGATGACAGCTGTGCACACTCTTGGCATTCTCTAAACCAGCACCATGAGGCAGTCACCTGGAATGCATTTCAATTATCAGGTGTGCCTTCTTAAAAGTTCATTTGTGGAATTCCTTCTTTTCCTTTAAGCCAATCAGTTGTGTTGTGACAAGGTAGGGTTGGTTTACAGAAAATAGCCCCATTTGGTAAAATACTAAATCCATATTATGGCAAGAACAGCTCAAATAAGCAAAGAGAAACAACAGTCCATCATTATTTTAAATGAAGGTTGGTCAATCCGGAACATTTTAAGAACTTTGAACGTTTCTTCAAGTGCAGTCGCAAAAATCATCAAGCGCTATGATGAAACTGGCTCTCATGAGGACCGCCACAGGAAAGGAAAACCCAGTTACCTCTGTTGCAGAGGATAATTTCATTAAAGTTACCAGCCTCAGAAAATGCAGCCCAAATCAATGCTTCACAGAGTTGAAGTAACAGACACATCTCAACACAAACTATTCAGAGGAGACTGTGGGAATCAGGCCTTCATGGCCGAATTGCTGCTAAGAAACCACTACTAAAAGGACACCAAAAAGAAGAAGAGACTTGCATGGGCCAAGAAACACAAGTAATGGACATTAGACCGGTGGAAATCTGTCCTTGGTCTGATGATTCCATATGTTATTTCATAGTTTTGATGTCTTAACTATTATTCTACAAAATAGTTCAACTATATATATATATATAATAATTGAATGAGTAGGTACGTCCAAACTTTTGAATGGTACTGTACAAATGATCATATCTGAAAATATATCTGAACATAGTGTTCGCCAGTGGTCTGTTCCATGTTGCGATAGAAAAGTTCAGAAGACAGCAAGACAGGTTTTTGGTCAAGTGTAATTCAACAGACAGAGTGAACAGACTGCAGTACTTTGCGTTCATCCACCTCTGGCCTGCTCGCCTCCCTACCACTGAGGAAGTACAGTTCCCGCTCAGCCCAGTCAAAACTGTTCGCTGCTCTGGCCCCCCAATGGTGGAACAAACTCCCTCACGACGCCAGGACAGCGGAGTCAATCACCACCTTCCGGAGACACCTGAAACCCCACCTCTTTAAGGAATACCTAGGATAGGATAAAGTAATCCCTCTCACCCCCTCCCCTGAAAAGATTTAGATGCACTACTGTTCCACTGGAGGTCATAAGGTGAATGCACCAATTTGTAAGTCGCTCTGGATAAGAGCGTCTGCTAAATGACTTAAATGTAAATGTTAAATGTGTGTAAGCTACCAACCAAATATAATTATTCACAATGCAATGTTTAATTATACATCCACTATACTGATCATCACTTTTTCTACACCAATAACCTACAATTGCACTAATTACCGTATCCCACAACTTGGTCTAAACACAGTTTGTTCAAATGTTGCATGATGACTACAATGCCAAAAATGTCAACAAATCTATTCTCACATGGACATCAATTCAACTCCATAAGATAGAAGCTTGGTCACGCGCCTTGATAATTACTGTATGCCATGGATGGATGTGTCATTCTCACAGGTCTAGTTTAATTCATAAATTCATCCTCCATTATTCCAGCTCATCAATGAGTCTGATGACCTTTCAGCGAACATAGCGGAGTCCTTGATGTTGTCGTAGTTATTGGGATCATTTTTCATCTAGTAAGTAGTTGTAGCTGATGTGCCATCATCCCACTCCCAAACTCCCTCTGCTTTGATCTCAATCAGGCCAATCCAGACTATCCATACAGTGGGGAGAACAAGTATTTAATACACTGCTGATTTTGCAGGTTTTCCTACTTACAAAGCATGTAGAGGTCTGTAATTTTTATCATAGGTAGGTACACTTCAACTTCGAGAGACGAAAAATCCAGAAAATCACATTGTATGATTTTTAAGTAATTAATTTGCATTTTATTGCATGACATAAGTATTTGATCACCTACCAACCAGTATGAATTCCGGTTCTCACAGACCTGTTAGATTTTCTTTAAGAAGCCCTCCTGTTCTCCACTCATTACCTGTATTAACTGCACCTGTTTGAACTTGTTACCTGTATAAAAGACACCTGTCCACACACTCAATCAAACAGACTCCAAATCAAACAGACTCCAACCTCTCCACAATGGCCAAGACCAGAGAGCTGTGTAAAGATATCAGGGATAAAATTGTATTTTCACTATTTTCTACATTGTAGAATCGGTTGCTTTTTCCTTCACTCTGTGGTCCAACTCATCCCAAACAATCTCAATTGGGTTTATGTTGGGTGATTGTGGAGGCCAGGCCATCAGATGCAGCTCCTTATCACTCTCCTTCTTGGTCAAATAGCCCTGACACAGCCTGGAGGTGTGTTGGGTCATTGTCCTGTTGAAAAACAAATGATAGTCCCAATAAGTGCAAACCAGATGCGATGGCGTATCACTGCAGAATGGTGGTAGCCACGCTGGTTAAGTGTGCCTTTAATTTCTAAATAAATCATGGACCGTGTCACCAACAAAGCACCCCCACACCATCACACCTGCTCCTCCATGCTTCACGGTGGGAACCACACATGCGGAGATCATCCGTTCACCTACTCTGGAGCCTTTCGATCATGAAGGCCTGATTCACGCAGTCTTAGCTGAACAGTTGATGTTGAGATGTGTCTGTTACTTGAACTCTGTGAAGCATTTATTTTGGCTGAAATTTCTGAGGCTGGTAAACTCTGATGAACTTATCCTCTGCAGAAGATGTAGCTCTGGGTCGTCCATTTCTGTGGTGGTCCTCACGAGAGCCAGTTACATCACAGCGCTTGATGATTTTTGCTACTACACTTGAATAAACTTTAAAAGTTCTTGAAATGTTCCGGATTGACTGACCTTCATGTCTTCAAGTTTCTCTTTGCTTATTGGAGCTTTACTTGCCATAATATGGACTTGGTCTTTTACCAAATAGGGCTATCTTCTGTATACTACCCCGACCTTGTCACAACATAACTGATGTCTCAAACGCATTAAGAAGGAAAGAAATTCCACAAATACATTTTCATGGGAGAGTTCCAAATATCTCTAACGGATGCCCCAGCGTGAGTTTTTTTTATCCACGTGATGTTAGAAAGTTCTCTCCATTTCAGAATGTGATTGCTACGCAACAGTACATTTAATCGGCGCTGCCCTTAAACCAAGGCACTAACACGGAACCCAAACCGGCTGCACGCGTGCATCAATTTATTTTGTCGCCCCACACCAAACGCGATCACGACACGCAGGTTAAAATATCAAAACAAACTCTGAACCAATTATATCCATTTGTGGACAGGTCGATGACAATTTACCTAGTTAGCTTGCACTTGCTATCTAATTTGTCCTATTTAGCTAGCTTGCTGTTGCTAGCTAATTTGTCCTGGGATATAAACATTGAGTTGTTATTTTACCTGAAATGCACAATGTCCTCTACTCCTCCAATTAATCCACATAAAATGGTCCTGAATCGTTTCTAGCCATCTCTCTTCCTTCCTGGCTTTTTCTTCTCTTGACTTTATATTGCAATTAGCAACTTTCATAAATTAGGTGCATTACCGCCACTGACCTCGTTCGTCTTTCAATCACCCACGTGGGTATTACCAATGAGGAGATGGCACGTGGGTAACTGCTTCTATAAACCAATGAGGAGATGGGAGAGGCAAGACTTGCAGCGCGATCTGCGTCAGAAATATAACTGATTTCTATTTTAGCCCTTGGCAATGCAGAAGCTTGTTGGCGCGCACGAGCAGTGTGGGTACAATAATTGAATAAGAGATCTGAAATGTATTTTTGCCACGAAGCGAGCGGTGTGGTCAGCCTGTTTTTAATTATAGGCTGTTTCAATTTCAAATGATTTTCTAACAAGTTTTTATTTTCTAAGAACAGTTTGAAGTGAGGTGTGTTCCGCCTCCTCATTCATTCACATAAAATAGTATTTTTTACTTTTGCAACCAATTCATTTTTGGGACATGTCTGACCCGGACAAAATTCCCCAAGCACTTCCCAATTGTTTGCATGCATTCCGAATCTTGCATAGATTGTAATGGGCACATATTATGCGTGTAAAATACTCTTTGAAGGTTATACTGATCACGATGAGCTAAGCTAATTCCAGCTGTGTGTAGCCATGTTTGTTGACATAAAATGCATTCTGGTTTCAAGCAATCGTCTGTTGGACCAAAGAAGTTATAACAAAATGAGGTGAGTAAGGGTCACTCATATTTTTAGGACTTCCGGAAATGAATGGTGGGATGTGAATGATGGTGGACGCCCCCCCCCCCCCCCCCCTTATTATCTTTGGTTTCTGTGAGGGGAAAAAAGCACGGCAGCATGCAGAAACTGCCCATCGTCGGATTACTTTCAATTTCTAGAGAGTGTTTTACTCAATTATTTAGATCAATGGTGAGCTCACCCGTGATGTGATTAATTATAAATAGTAATTTCTATTAGCTAATTCATATTGTAGTTTGTCAGCGAGAGTTGTACAAATTTGACCGCTTGTGTTAAGTCAATCTTTTCTCAGTTAGCGCTAGGACAAATGTAGCCTACATTTTTGCTGTTTGGATGATTGCGTTATGCTGTAGATACTTCTGTGAATGTCTGAACATTGCATCCAAAAATAAACTGCTCACATTCTGGACATAACTTTGTAAGGACTGTGTTCGTGCAAAACGTTTCAGAAAAAAAGTGTGGCCAGCTAAAATACTGATTGTTGCGTCATTCAAAACAGTTGTTCTAAATAAGTATTCTAAATAAGCGTTCTAATCACACCGGTTTGATCGTATGCTACAGGGACCACTGTAGAATGATCACACGTGTGTTGGTACGTGTGAAAAGGTTAACAGGGCACACCTGATAATTGAAATGCATTCCAGGTGACTACCTTATGAAGCTGGTTGAGAGAATGCCAAGAGTGTGCAAAGCTGTCATCAAGGCAAAGGGTGGCTACTTTGAAAATATATTTAGATTTGTTTAACACTTTTTTTTTGTTATTACATGATTCCATATGTGTTATTTCATAGTTTTGATGTGTTCAGTATTATACTACAATGTAGAAAATAGTTTAAAAAATAAAGAAAAACCCTTGAATGAGTAGGTGTGTCCAAACTTTTGACTGGCACTGTAGGGTATATAAATAATAAATACATGTTTGTCTTCATAAGAGTTAATTGTAAAATGTATTAAAATGATAAAGTGAGCAGTGTAGAATTTAGTTATTGAGGTAACTGGTACTTTATACCATTGTGTTACACTGTTTTGTCAGACCAAAATGTGTGAGTGAAGCACTGTTACTTCCCCAGACAAGTGCCAGGGAGACAACAAGAATGGCAGAAGGCCAGACAAAGAAGAGAAAATAACAAACCATTAAGTTCCCTCTTTCACAAATACATTGGTTTGTCTGAAGCAACGCACACTCAATCCCTCAGCCAAAATGTTCAAATGCTGACGCTTCCCCTCTTCCTCTTCTTCCTCTTCCTCTTACCTCCCCCTGTACCCTGAATCCAGGCCATCACCTTTGTATCAGCTGGAGAAAAGAGGGGGAAAAAGGTGATAAAAATACAAACAATTGTGATTTATTGCTTATTGTGTAACAGAGAGTGGAGGCAGAGAACAACAGACAGAAGGAAATACATTGCAAATTGAATTGTCTTTGTTTGAATCGGCCCACTCCAAAAATACAAATGCTATCATAGAGACCATAAATGACATTGGCACAATAATCTCCAGCGACCTGTCCGAGTGGCTGATAAGCCATCACTAAGGGGCCCGATCGATACTAACTATTCATTTCTGAAATTATCTCCACATTGATCCAGGAACAAGTGCCAGCGAGGCAAGGGCAACACTGGGTTTAATACAATAATTATATAAAGGGTTACAAGCTCATCCTCCCAACCAATAAAGCCTGTCAGCAAGAGCGGGCTGTAGCACTGCCCCATAATCCATCAGCACATTGCCCTCTGACCTCCGGGCTTGCAGGCTTTCATGAGGCCTCCATAAAAGTTGCTTACGAAAGGACACAATTGCTGGATATACTTCAGAGGTGAGGAGAAAATCAGATCTCGGTCCTTGATGTAATGATGTCATGTCTTTCGAGCTGTTATTTGGCCTCTTCTTTTTCTAAAGCTGCTTGTAAGAGAGGCATGAAAGAAAGTATGCTTTTTAACATTTTTTCTCTTACTTTTATCATCTATACTAACCTTACCTGCTTGTTTCACAAATCATTTTCTGTATAACCAAAAGTACTACAGCTGATTACATTTCTTTATGAACTCATTGTTTAATCTCTGGTAACAACACACTAAATCATCCTAATTACTGTATTTCTGCACACTCATATTTAGGCAGTTGAGCTTCGACCACATTTACAATGTACCCAGGAGGGGTCAACAGACGTCTGGGTAAGATATTGAAAATCCCAAGAATGATCCGGAGTAATCTGAAGAATTGTCAAATGAAAATAATATTCTGGCCACCAGTCTACAGCGACCTACTAGCGCAAGCTCAGGAATCAATTTCATAACATAAAGTCATGTTTCTTGCATGGTAACACCAAGATAATGCCATAAAAGAAAGACACTTCTGCAGATTGTTTATGCAAGACATTTTCAAAAAACCTCATGAGACAATTAGGCCAGTTTATCTTATTGAATTGTTAGTCAGGACTACCTACAATTATTCCTTCCTTCATGTGTATAAACTGTCAGACAAGGAGCCTACATCTTCAAAAGTGTCAAAATGGTATAGACTTTCAGAGAAAATAATAGAAATTAAGTCCTTGCTTTCAGTGCTATATGAAATAAATATGATAGAGGCAAGACAGAACATCCAGATATATACCAATGTGCCCAAAAATGTCATATACATAGAAACAGTAGTAAGAGTTTCTCCAGCCCCTTTCAAATTTATGCCAGAGACCCTTGTCCCCAGTTATCTTAATAGACTAATTGATCTGCTATCGAGGAGGCACGTTCCTCTGTGTATCAGTGAAACAGACAGGCTCCAATCAGACAGCCATGTGTTATCAAACTGGGAAGTCAATTAGGAGGGAGAGGGAGAGATGGAGAAAGAGAGAGAAATGGAGAAAGAGAGAGGGAGAGAAATGGAGAGAGAGAGAATTTATTTTTATTTTTTATTTATCCGTTATTTTTACCAGGTAAGTTGCCTGAGAACACATTCTCATTTACAGCAACGACCTGGGGAATAGTTACAGGGGAAACAAGGGGATGAATGAGCCAATTGTAAACTGAGAAACGGAGCTAGAGGGAGAGAGAGAGAGAGAAATGGAGAGAGTTACGGGAAGGGGCAGTGAGAGAGGGATGAGAGCAGAGAGAGGGAGAGAGGAGACAGGAAGGGGCAGTGAGAGAGAGAGAGAGAGAGAGAGAGAGAGAGAGAGAGAGAGAGAGAGAGAGAGAGAGAAATGGAGAGAGTTACAGGAAGGGGCAGTGAGAGAGGGATGAGAGCAGAGAGAGGGAGAGAGGAGACAGGAAGGGGCAGTGAGAGAGGGATGAGAGCAGAGAGAGGGAGAGAGGAGACAGGAAGGGGCAGTGAGAGAGGGATGAGAGCAGAGAGAGGGAGAGAGGAGACAGGAAGGGGCAGTGAGAGAGAGAGAGAGAGAGAGAGAGAGAGAGAGAGAGAGAGAGACAGGAAGGGGCAGTGAGAGAGGGATGAGAGCAGAGAGGGAGAGAGGCGACAGGAAGGGGCAGTGAGAGAGGGATGAGAGCAGAGAGAGGGAGAGAGGAGACATGAAGGGGCAGTGAGAGAGGGATAAGAGCAGAGAGAGGGAGAGAGGAGACAGGAAGGGGCAGTGAGAGAGGGATGAGAGCAGAGAGAGGGAAAGAGGAGACAGGAAGGGGCAGTGAGAGAGGGATGAGAGCAGAGAGAGGGAGAGAGGAGACGCTGACTGGCTCCAAGCGGCAGCCAGACAACTCCTCTAGAAGTAGGTTTCTGCGAGGCCCAGACACTCAGGAGGCCTGGAGAATAACTGACTCCAGTTTTTGGAGCATGGATGGATGGAGATTACATGGTAACCTTAGCTTGCCTATTTTATCATCCAGTCAAACCTTGGGTAAAAAGGTGTGAGAAGCTAAGGCGCTCTCGTCTGCAAAAAAAAACAATTCTGATATGATTCAGCGTCACTGTGTGGATTTGTATTACACTGTAATAAAACCTATACAGTATACTGTCAAATGTATGTTGACTAAAGTCTCCCACTGAGTCTCATTCAGAGGTAAATGTTGGACCACTCATAATACTTGCATCTCTTATCTCCTCCAGTCTAGTCTAAGTGTTGTGCCTTTTGTAAGGGAGAGAAGATTGCCACTAATGCGCATTCTAAATGCGTCTGTAATTGCATTAGAGATCATTTCAGATATAGCGGACTAAATAGCTCTTTTCACAAAGAGGACGTAATAAATATTGAAAGCACGCATTGAGGCCTTATCCACTATTTGACTTAATTGCCTCAGACTGTGTGACAATAGGGGGTTACTGGGCTGTGGTGGACGAGCGTTTCAACACGAGACAAACAGACGATGTATCCATTAACTGGTCCCCACGGAGGTCGACAACCTATGACAAGTGGAGGAGCACCGACATTAGAAATCATGTGCAATTGAATCTTTACACAAATAAAAGGCAGAGGACGACCAAGAAGCAGAATCACAAAGGGCCAAAGAATGGGCAGCGTCGTGGACTGTCCCCAAAGGATCCAGGGCATTTTCTTCGCAAGCCACTCAAAGACGTCGGCACGGCCCTGATTCCACTCACTCCTCTGACACTTGTATTAATGGTATTTTGGCCTGGAACTGTAGATGCTGAGAGCCGATTGTGGAGAGCGGCTGAGACTGACTCTCTCTCTTACTCTTTCTCTCTCTCTCTCACTCACTCTTCCCCTCTCTCATACTTTACTTGTCTCTTTCACAGTTCCTACTCTATCCATTCTCTCCTCTCCTCTATTCTCTATCCATTCTCTCCTCTCCTCTATTCTCTATCCATTCATTCAGTCATTACTGGTCATTGTCAGCTCTTGAAAACTATTGTGCTTGCCGAGCCAGTGTCATCACAAGTGGAATTAACCATTTTCCCCCGTCCCTGATTGAACACCACGACCGATTCCACCCCCTCCACACTCCATCAAGATACACTGGCAGAAAGAAACGTTACCAGGTTCTGTTAAAACCATTCTATATTGTATTTTTTTTTTTATTAAAAAATAAACGGTTCTATATGACTTTTTCTATAGTTTTCAGAAAATGACATGAATCCGGAACAAAGGTCTACAAGGACTTATTCTTAACAAACATATAGTCGGACGGGTTATAGTCTAGTTCATTCACTAGGAACTGTGACCACGGTTTCCAGGGAGTGAGATGGCACGCTCACAAGGGTCAGCACTGCCAGTAGATTCGGTATTGAAGGGAATAAATATTAAGACACGGGTTTCTTTTTTTAATCTGGTAATGACCTCGCCAAAGATTTGTAAGGATTACCACCAGAACAGCGGAACGATCTGTATCATAAAGTAAAGCCTTCTCTTGTTGATCTACCTAAACCCATGACTTGATCTCCATACTATAATATACAACGTTTGACCACCAATTAAATGTTTCCACAGTTGTTTTGAACTTTAACAGAGCACAAACTGTTAAAACTTCCACTAATATGACCACTGGAGGTCATAAGGTGAATGCACCAATTTGTAAGTCGCTCTGGTTAAGAGCGTCTGCTAAATGACTTAAATGTAAATGTAAATGTAATGTTTTATAGTGGGAAAGGGTGCCATTTTCTATTTAAGTAATTCCAGCGCAACAAGAATGAACAGTAACTCAGATATTGCCACACCTTAAGTCTATTCCCCGACAAATCCACTGACAGTAAAAAAACTGGCAGCAACATGCATGTTACTGGGTAAGTAGGCAAGAGTGTGTTGGGTGTGCTACTGTATCCTGGGTGAACTACTGTATCCTGGGTGAACTACTGTCTCCTGGGTGAACTACTGTATCCTGTTAACTACTGTATCCTGGGTGAACTACTGTCTCCTGGGTGAACTACTGTCTCCTGTTAACTACTGTATCCTGTTAACTACTGTATCCTGTTAACTACTGTATCCTGGGTGAACTACTGTATCCTGGGTGAACTACTGTATCCTGGGTGAACTACTGTATCCTGTTAACTACTGTATCCTGGGTGAACTACTGTATCCTGTTAACTACTGTATCCTGTTAACTACTGTATCCTGTTAACCTCTGTATCCTGTTAACTACTGTATCCTGTTAACTACTGTATCCCCATTTACAACAAGGGTTTCATTTTCTCCTTAAAATCCAATTGGGAGGCCAGCGGAGTTGGATATTTCGAATCAAATCAAATCAAATCAAATCAAATCAATGTTGAGCTGGCCGTACAAAATGACATACAAAAAGTACAAACTATACAACATGCTACACAGACAAATCACGCCACTAACTCAAGAATTAGAGGTGGGAAGGGAGAAGGAGCAAGGTAATACATTCTCAATACAGTAAACCCTTGAAGTTCTTTTCACTTTTGATAGGCATACGTTTCTATACAGTGTGCAAAACTGAATTGAACTGAACCTACACCTAATGCTTGACAGCACTATGCACATCTAGGTTACTCCAATTTCCAGTTGTATAATATGTACTAATTCATCATAACATGTATTCGGTTGGGTAATACGTACTCGGTCACCCTCAGGTACAAGAACAGATACATAAGGACACAAAGCCAATGATACAACTTCTGACTTGTCAGTCTGACAGGATAACACACAATACTGTCCACCTCCCCTCAGGGCTTACTATGTTAGATGATGAATGTAATTCCTCAGGAAAAATAAATCATAATCGGTAGGGATTACATCTAGAATCTAATATCTAGTATTAAGGCCTCCAGTGAAGTAATCTGCCTCCAGATCTACCTCAAGTCTAGTAGACTTCTTGAGACATTTGCAGATGATCAAGAAATTGCATGCCATGACAATATAAATCAGCTTTTTAATGTTTGATTTATTTTTGAAGATAAGGGGATTTGCTGGATTTGATCCAGTCTTCGACCCTTGCAAACCAGAGCTTGGATTTAGAAATCAAAAGGGGTACATTTAAAACAGCATTTTTTTTGTTGCTCTGATTTTACACAAAAATCCCTGGGATACAGGCCAATATAGAACAGAGAGAGAAAAATTGAATTTCAAGGGGCCTTTCAGTTAATGTATCATCATCTGTGTGGGTTTGGATTGGAGTTATTAGAGTATTTCACTTCATTGCATGACCTCCCTGTTCCTTGGTAGATCATGAATCCTATTCATTATCCAGTCCTTCTGGAGCACTCACCCTTTATAATATTACTCCATTTATATTCTGAAGCGGGCTCCTGGGAGGGCGATCAGCGCTCCGAAACAGCGACCCCCCCCTATAACCCAATCACAATATTTAAAGGCCAACAAAGAGCTTTTTAATGTGCGTCGTAGATAACCATTTAAAGTGGATTGCTTCGGTTTAATACGACCTTAACAGGCTTGGCAGTCACATGTGAAGAATGAATAAGCTAATCGGAGGGAAGGGAGGGAGAAAGAATGAAATCAAAAAAGGGGAATATGAGAGATTTGTTTCAATGGAGAGGTTCCCTCTCCTGACGGGCTGTTGAGGGGAGCATGATAGAGAATCACAAGCTTGCGAATGAAACAGGACAGGCGATGAATGACGCTACTGGCTTGCATTTCTCTTTTTCCCCTTTCCCAGAGTATGAGCTGCTTTATCATGATAAAAGACAAGACAGGTGTAAATGACACATTTACATTCTTCCATCAAAGGGAAACGTGTCTCTCTGAATGGTCTGTGTAAATGTATTTCAGCGATGAGGTTAAACCTCCTAGCGTAGTAAGTGTGTGTGTTTGTGTACGTTGTGTGTTTGGATATCATGAAGAATATCAACGCTGGGAGGCAAACGGAGGCCGCCAAACGTTCAGTCTAATTCTGACTCATGTATGTTAGCACAACACACTCATGTCACTTCAGATTATGCATTTACACAAATAAGTACTTCCATGTTCACCATAAATCAAGTTATATTCAAGAAAAAAGGATTTTAATCTGAATGGGAAATGGCTAGGATTGACTGTTTAAATGCTATTTTGGAACCATGACATGCACAATTGATTATTCAGTTGATATCGAGCATGATACGGTGTGGATTCTTTTTTATGTTCATACTTCTGTTTGATAAAGTTTCCTCGAGGCTACTTTGAGAATAAATCTAAATCTAAATATTTTGGGTTGAATTCCCCTTATTTCTCAAACTCCCTATTCAAAAGCAACACAACAGAGAACCCAGTACAACTGACTTCAGGTCAATTGGATGGAAATGTAATAAGTTGCTCTCTACATAATAATACATGTTTATAAGCATTTTTACTTTTATGTTTTTGACCATTTATGTAGCTAGAAAAAAACAAGAGTGTTATGAATACTTGCTAATATTTTGCTGATACTTTAGGTGATTCTGTATATCAGAGTGGTATCTTCATAAAGACTCGGCACAGCTGTGGACATGCAAATGAGCTAGTTTTAGATTAACTCTGTTGTCCTTGAGATAAATCACAATCCATAAGCAGAGGTATCATTTCATCTGAAATCTGGCTGAAGAGAACATTTTCAGTCGACGAAACAGTGCCGCCTGCACTTCCTTCATTAGAATAATATGCAGGCCACTCTGACCTGACCCACTTCAACATTAACACGGGAGGAAAATTCAGGACGCATGTAATGTATTGATACTCGCTCACTGCAAATGCAAACGTTCTATCCTTTCTGTTTTATGTGCCACGTGACTTGCAGGAGTAAGGGAGACAGAATACAATCTGAATGATTGAATGCATTGTACTAAGAGGGGAATTAAAGGCATAGTAAATGACCTTGGTAATCGGACAAAATCGGCCAGCTCATAAAAGAAATGTGCATGCACTTAATTGAGATCTTGCAGTGGATCGAATTGTCAGAGGCGGATCAAAACTTGTGATTAAGTGTTTAGTGCTTAGTACATTTGTGTGTGTGTGTGTGTGTGTGTGTGTGTGTGTGTGTGTGTGTGTGTGTGTGTGTGTGTGTGTGTGTGTGTGTGTGTGTGTGTGTGTGTGTGTGTGTGTGTGTGTGTGTGTGTGTGTGTGTGTGTGTGTGTGTGGAGTAGCAGAATCTCTACTCCATGTGCTCATGTTGGAAATTATATATGGTAATCATCTGCAAAGACAAGCTGAATAAGAAACCATTATATTCATTAGTGTTTCAGAATATGAAATATAGGGACCACTCACTCTGTTTAACCAGTATTTAATTTCTAATTGAATATATTAAGCACTGGTTGCCTGTCAAAATATGTACATTTGATTTAAGTGATTGCATTCCCCTTATGATCGAGTGTAAGTGAAGCTCGACAATAATTGCCTTTCATCACTAAAGATTAGAAAATAGCTCTGTGTGTGAATTTTAGAGTAGTTACATTTCTCACCTACATCTTGTTCTGTTCCAAGTCAAGTGGCAGGGCTGCTGTTGAGTTGAAACAGACTCAGGATTGTTGCTAAATCGGTTGTTGATCGGATAGTGTAAACTGTAAACTGTCTCTGTAATGCAGAAACAGAAGATAAAGGCTTAGGGCATCAGAAGAAATAACTGATATTGTGGTATGGAAATAAGTCTGTTTGAGTTTCTAAAACTCAGATCTTGGGAGAGTGTCTTGAGGAGAAAGACAAAGCCCTGCCTAGGAGTCATCCACGTCAAGGTGGAAGAGAGTTAGGCAATGAGCTTGAGCTCACCTGTCAAATGGCATAAAAATACAATAAAAAATACTTAGCAGTCCTTCATACTGACCCTCTCAAAATGTCCTCGAAAGCAAAGTCCAAAGCAAGAATAAACTCAAAAGACAGATTATTTTTACTTCGTTTGGGTACATTGAATATGCCACCCAGCTTTCCCTGGATGCTGATTGTATATTGGCCAGTGCTTATTTGGATTGATACCCTCACCGTGGTGCCCCAGTGTTGGCTGTTGAACCAGTATAAATCATCCACTGGAAGGGGATGGCGTTGATATACAAACCTAGTGATAAATGCTAAATGACCTAATGATGAAAAAAACAATTATTTGGGCTTTTAACTTCTGTATCTTTGTGCACAAAGGACCCGTTTTGGAGATGGAAATGGTGACAAATAATGGTGCGGGCCTCGGAAACGCTGCCGCTCACATATTCCCAGATTAACATCATTTGTATCAGTTTAGTGCTAGAGGGGCCTAAACCACATGATGGAGGAGATCTGAGTTGGCACCCACTAGGACTGGGAAGACTTGAGAGAGAGCATGAGAGAGAGCATGAGAGAAAGGGCATGAGAGAGAGACAGAGAGACAGAGAGAGAATGAGAGAGGAGAAAGAAACAGAAGAGCGTAACATTTCCTCATCCACCCTTAAATAATGTCCGGAGGCCCAAGTTATTAACCTTTATAAGAGCACACAGAGCAGAATAGCAGGGCAAGCTTCCAGTCAGCCTTGGTTGCGGTCAGGGGGACAGATAGGGAAAGGTAATAGAGGTGTACATAGAGGAACAATGCACTCAGAGGGAGAAGAATAAAGGGACAAATAAAAAAAGAGTAAAATCACAAGCACAGATAATCAATGAGAAAATGAAGAGAGGAGAGTGTGTGTGTGCGAGAGAGAGAGAGAGAGAGAGAGAGAGAGAGAGAGAGAGAGAGAGAGAGAGAGATAGAAAGCGAGCGAGCAAGAGAAAGAGGGAGAGAGAGAGAGAAAGCGAGCGAGCGAGAGAAAGAGAGACTTTCTTTTTCACTTTTTCTTTCTTTTCATTCTATTTCTGATGGAGTATGATGTGTGTTATTCGTCTGTTCTTGGCCTGCGTGCGGGCGGGGTGGTGTTGGGGGGGCGATGTGAAGGGCTCTGAGGGGTGGCGTCGAAAGCTGAGGATGCTGGTTCACGGAGGGTTCAGCCATTACCCAGGCCCTGGAGCCAGCTGGGGGGCTAACCAGGCTGATCAGCACGAGCCGCAGTCCGCACAGGCCCCAATGATTTTCACATCAAGCTGCCTGATGTACAGCTCCACCGTCCACCAATCGCTCTCCTATATCGATCCCCCCTTAAATGAGCCTTCCCCGCTTTGTACCATGAGCAATAATTAAAAAAGCAGCATATTGATTTTAACTAATATTATGAGAGATCAGGATGTGCACATGCTTACAAAACAGCCAAGGCTCTTCTTTTCCACCACCATTGGCAGCAGAACAACAAAATGGGCTTAAAAAAGGAAGATACTTGATTAAAACCATGAAACGGCGAAAGGACAAATGTGTGCATGCACAATCGGATATCTTGAACATCAATATCAATATCAATTGTGTTTATATTATAACACGCCAGACTATGCTAGCGAGGGATTCTGAGTAGATAAAATTTCTATTAAAATGGCTAAGGCTGGTCAATACTTTCGAACACTACCCTTGCATGTGTTGCATGGCAATTATTACTAAAACGGGGAAAAGAAATACATCCCGTGGGCCAATGGGGTTTATTTAATCGTTTATTTATATGCATTTGCACATATTAAGTGTGTGTGTGCGTGAGTGCGTGTGTGTGTTCAATACATGGAAAGGGAAGTTTCACTTGACTCCTCTGCTCAGATAGCCGCTGAGTTTCTCCAATTCATGTCCTTTCAACTGAATTTTTCATTTCGGCTTTGAACATTCCAAAGAATACGGCATGCAAAACAGGACCTTTCATTCAGTCTGACTTTATGTCCCGAAAAAAGACTTGCTAAAGTGCCAAAATTCTGCATTTTGACCTGTCCCTCTGTGCACCCCCTGTGAGACTTCTAGGGAGATTTTAACCCATTTAACCCCAACATTCACCCACGTTTTCATGATCATTGAAAAGCAGTAGTTAAAGTCCTTTCTGAAGATGATTATTTATATAATGTGGTTAGTTGTTCATATTTAAGGTCAACCCTGTTATTGAACTGAACTCTCTCTTTAATAAGAATCCTCTTTAAAGAATTTGTTCAAAATAAACATTTAACGTCTAATAGTGAAATCATAGTGTAAAAACAAATGTGCTGGTTCTACTCTTTTCGGCTGTTTTCTAGTGTTTTGTGGTGGGAAACTGAGTGGGTCAAGCATAACAGGTCAACCCTTTTACCCATAGATAGGCTAGACTTTTTGTTGTGGTTGAATAAATCTATATTTTTTTAAGCTTGCATTCAATTGTCCCTCCCTGTTGCACACAACAATCTTCCATTCCCCCCTGTCACAAGGGGATTTATGGACTATTTAAGGTCGAAGTAGTCAGCCCTGTTAGGGTCAACCATGGTACTTTTACTTATTCTGCATCCGTAGATACCAACCATTATTCTGTGTGGGGAAAAAAGAGGGCTGAGGTAGAAAGGTTTTTTGTGAGACAAGGGACGGATCCCGAAGGGTTCCGGGGCCGGTTCTTCTCACTAAAATGTCTGTAGAGTCAGAATGGTTTGAGCTACAAACTATTATGACCAATCTATGAAAAGTTGAGACTCTCGAGAACACATACGTGTTTTGCTCTATGACGCTCACAAGCCACAAAAGAGGAGATCATAGGAAATCCCAGGACATACGGTTTATAATACTGTAATAAGCTCACATATTTTCTGTCACAGACTCCACACAGTCGTCACTGACTAGTAGGATATTAATTTCCCACTGTGCAAACTATTTCTGTACTTACAGCATTCTTATGAATTCATTTTTATCAGTTTCTCAATCTTATTGTTTTTATTGACATTTGTCAATACAACTCAATAATGCCTCTGTTTATGTCAAATTAATTTGTGTTCTACTTATAGCCTTGGTTGTTCTGAAAAGAAAATGTTAAAACACTTAATTGTGAAAAAAAACAAAGATTTTTTGCTGGGGTCTTTGGGCCTGATGAGCTTAATAGGCACTTACCATAGTAATGTTTTCATTTAAACTCTTTGATAACATTTTGTGAAACATACAGCACCAGTCAAACATGTGGACACCCCCCCTACTCATTCAATGGTTTTTCTTTATTTTGACTATTTTATACATTGTAGAATAATAGTGAAGACATCCAAACTTTGACACATGGAATCATGTAGTCAACAAAAAAGTGTTATATTTGAGATTCTTCAAAGTAGCCACCCTTTGCCTTGATGACAGCTTTGTACACTCTTGGGATTCTCTCAACCAGCTTCACCTAGGAACGCTGAGCACTTGTTGGCTGCTTTTCCTTCATTCTGCAGTCCAACTCATCCCAAATTATCTCAATTGGATTGAGGTTGGGTGATTGTGGAAGCTAGGTCATCTGATGCAGCATTCCATCACTCTCCATATTATGTCTAAAATAGCAAATTTCATCAACTTGACCATAGCAAATTTTAGCATTTTGCTATAAAAAAATATTTTTGTTGTGGTTTTTCTATGTATGGAGAACATCTAACCTAATTTTAGTAGTATTTGGTTGTCCTTTCTGGCTTAACTTTCTTCTTTACCAGAAAATGAATGGTAGTCAATGGCAATTAACACTTCTCATAGAATTTCCACAGCCCGGCAGGAAAGCTAATTAACATATTAACATAAACAATCTCTCAACTTTTATATGATTATACAGTATGGCAACCCTTCAAGCCCAATGTTGTGCTTTTGCATCACTTACACAACTACCTCTAGCTCTGGCTCAGAATGTTAGTTTCATGATTTCTTTGATTTCCTTTGATACATTATCACTACATCTTCGAGAAAACAAGTAATGTCCTTGCATGGATGGGTTACAGTATATGCTTGTGTAGGGGACCGATATGGTTTCACGTGAGCGGACAGGTTTTTAATGTTTCAGATGCTAGTCATGCCACAATAATCACACTGACACACTATACATGCTACTAAGAAATACATCTGGAAGGAGATGTACTGTGTAGGTTTTGACATGATTTTTTTAGGTATAGGACTTGTACAGGTTGCTGTTGAGGAGACGTTGCATTTTTGCAATTGTGGGTCTCACAGGGTAAGCCGATTGTGACTTGGAAGGGTATATCCTACAGCGCAGTTGGGGGTAACATGGGAAAGTTCTGCTACTCATATACCACTTTGGAGACAAGTAGGTCACAATTGTAACACATCTGTATGGCCATGTGTTGGTGTTTCCGTCTATCTCTTCCCCTGACTTCCACATCTTCACACATGGTTGCTTGTTTTCTAGGGTAAAAACCATCTGAGATACAGACAACAGGTCCCTCAATATACAGCTTCTGACATGCTAAATGCTAAGCAGCTCTATTTGGATTTGATTTGATTGCACAAGTTGAAAAGTACAACATTAATTGAATGCTTTTTTTTTCTTCCTGGGTGATTTTCCTGAGGACAGGTCTTACGCAATGACGCCTGAATTGTGTGACCATAATGTTGACATCGAGACCGAGTGTTCAGACCAGAATGAGTCTGAACTAGAATGAGTTATTTCTATGGTTCAGACAGCCTCAACCACCCTCTAACTTCAACACCCCTGTGGTTTTCAATCACACAATGTGACAAGACACAATAGAATAACAATATATTTTGTAAGGAGAAAACACGGGTAGTATGTTAAAGCAAAGTTGCAATTTCTAAAAACGGTTTCAGTTATGGCCAGTATGCCTTATTCAAATAAAATAAGAAGGGCATGCATGTATGAAATGACAAAACGTATGTCTGAACCTTCCTTGAAAGTTAACTAAGGTTAGAGTTGTCATTTCTTGCCCTAAATCCAAGACTATCCTTGACGTTTCTTAGAAACAAAGCTGAGTTGTTCAGCTAATGAGGAGCTTTGCCTTTATATTCTTGATCCCGAGCGTTAAATGAAAGTTGACAGTGTCGGAGTATTTTTGGTGTTTCATAATGATTTATTTTTAATCTGGGGGAGTTTCTCAACTATAATACTATTTTTAAAAAATGTCTTAAGCTTTTTAAAAATAAACATAACGAAATAAGTCTGATGAAAATGGTCTGAGAACATCTTAGTTAAATAATTATACCACCACACTGCACATTCTTGATAGACATACATAACTCTACTGCTTGAATTAGGTGTCCTGTTCATAGTAATAACAACTGACCTAGAGAGTATGGCCCTTTTTTTAACCATGTGGAGTCATACAAAACTCCTGTGCCTTGTAAACACTTCCTTTTCCTCTCCAATGATACCTTGGCAGACAGAGAGGAACAAAATAGGCATGAAGGTCCTTTTTGTGATTCATTTTAGAACCTCTTATTAATGTGATTACCCCCGGTCTCGATGTGCATTTGTGAATAACTCGTATGTTTGTCGTAAAAGCAGGGACATGACCTTGTTCCTTGACTTGACTTTATGGCCTCTCATGCAGTAAGATCGTGACACATGTGGGAGCGGCTGCCACAACGGGACTCACTGGCACTTTTTTAGCTTCTGGTTTGACGTACCTCCAGTGGTCACTGAGCTGAGTTTGGCCATTTTGGGAGTCAGTGGAGAAACAGTGGAGAAACAGCTCTCCATATTAAGTGGTCCAGACCTAGCCCTAGAGTGCCTTCTACCTCAGCCTCACGCACTCCTCCCATAATCCTCAGCGTATGGGCCATGAGTGTCGACAGCCATGAAATTACATCAAGGACGTTTTTTGATAAGTGTCGATACTCGCACAAAGACGGTCAGCCTTATTGACGCCTAAGTCAAGGGCTTTCTGTGTGTGTGTGTGCTCGTGTGTGTGTGTGTGCGTGCGTGCGTTTGTGTGCGTGGAGGGGCGGGGGTTGTCTGGGGGAGACGAGCAAACGGGCCTCCAATGTCAGACAGATGCCTGTGAGAGCTGATCCAGAGGGAGGCCGATCCTTATTGATATGAGTAAATTGATATTGATAAGGATTTGAATTGGTATGGATCGTGTTAAGCAGCCCTATAATAGAGAGGTCCTCAAAAGCGATTGCGGTCAGAGAGTCACTTCATTAGTGGGAAGTTTGTGCTTCTTTTGTTTGTTCTTTTGTTCACACTCATCCAGACCTCTGTTATTATCTATCACTGACACGCTGATATACAGTACGTGTAGATGCATAAGCAATTGGTAAGACAATGTTGCGGTGACCAATGAAAACTGTCCTCAAGCAAACATATGACCCAAACCCCTCCTGGTATCCTAGAATACTTACTTTGTGACTCTTAATGTGAATTTGATCACATTCCAGAGGTATAACAGTCTTTTGTTTGAGCTGAATTGGGTAGTTCAAAAAATATGACAGAAATCCAAATTGTATGCAGGCTGGGCCTAACAGGGTTCTGTTTTTTTTTAAATACATTTTGAATAGTTTAAAAAAAGATTCTGACCTATACTGAAGCAGAGAAAAGTGAACAAAAATAATGACACCCTTTTCTGTAGTATTGGATGGCAAGCACTATGTTTTGTTTAGACAATGGTTTAAATGACTTTCATTGAAGCTTCAAACTGGGCCAGTGTCCTTTTATTGAAGGGCAAATTATCAGTGGTGAATTCGGAGTAGTATGTAAAAGAGAATGCATTCATACATGCGGTTATGGGATACTATACTGCCATCTAGTGATTGTATCAATGCATGTATTTAATCTCAGATATTCAAGTCTAATGAAAAAATATGTGTATATTTCTATTTCAGAATTCAATTTCAAATATGATTTTGGACAATCTGGACAATGTGAAGAAAAAAAACATATCCCTTTTTAAGACATTCAAGACATGATTCATTTGATATTGAAGGTGTCATCCCTTCCTCCTAGACTTAGATATATTTGTTTTGTAAACACATTTCTATTTTTTAATTTATTGTATGCACGTTGAGATTATTTTGGTTGAATGAAAAGCTCTTTACAAATGTAATAAATTATCATTATCATACACATCAAACATGGCACTAATAATAGACTAATATGGAATGATTATACAATGTACTTGTCTTATTTCAGGAATTATTACACAATCATATAATCATTGATTTATTAATTCAACTTTGGTAGTAGTATTAGCATAATAATCCTTCCAAATGCCAGGAACTATACCAATTGATGGTGTCCCACCAGTATTACTTAATGTTGTGGCAGTTTCTTTCCTAAATAGTTTCTTTGAAGGAGACAGACACGCTCATAATTGGCTGGGAGACGTCTGTAATGACGATTGAGAGGTTGACCACATTACAGCTCAAATATAATCTAATTAATGGCCATAAAAATTAAGAATGAGCCTCAATTAAAGCTTTCAGAGACATGCTGACCATGACTTCGGCCTCGCTTAATTTCCTTCATAAAAGGGTTTGGACGGAAATGCTATCTTAATGCTCCACTTATGCTTACAAGAAAAAACACATCACTGTTCACTCAGACGTACAGTATAACTGGGTGACTGATCTATGAGCCTCAGCATCAGAGAGACACACTTCTGTCATTACTAGAGAAATATCAACATCATAAATAACCATTTGTATAAGCATTATAATATATACAATACCAGTCAAAAGTTTGGACACACCCACTCATTCAAGGGTTTTTCATTATTTTGACTATTTTCTACATTGTAGAATATTTGTGAAGACATTAAAACGATAAAATAACACATATGGAATCATGTAGTAAACAAAAAAAGTGTTAAATAAATCAAAATGTATTTTAGATTTGATATTCTTCAAAGTAGCCACCCTTCGCCTTGATGACAGCTTTGCACACTCTTGGCATTCTCTCAACCAGCTTCACCTGGAATACTTTTCCAACAGTCTTGAAGGAGTTCCCACATATGCTGAGCACTTGTTGGCTGCTTTTCCTTCATTCTGTGGTTTAACTCATCCCAAACCATCTCATTTGGGTTGAGGTCGGGTGATTGTGGAGGCCAGGTCATCTGATGTAGCATTCCATCACTCTCCATATTATGTCTAAAATATAACATTTTATCAACTTGACCAATGCAAATGCTTTATTTTGCTATAAAAAAAATACAAATTTTTGAAAGGATAAACTATTTAGAGGTTTTTCAATTGAGATTATCTAAACTACATTTAGTAATATTTGGTTATCCTTTCTGGCAGTTAACTCTTCTAATACAATTTCTGCAGCCCCGTGGAAAGCTTATTATAATAATACAAATATCCCCATCAACATCCATAGATTCCAACTCATTCCAAACCATCCGAAATTGGGTCGAGGTCGGGTGATTGTGGAGGCCAGGTCATCTGATGCATTACTCCACCACTCTCCATCTTGGTCAAATAGCCTTTTGACAGCCTGGAGGTGTGTTGGGTTATTGTCCTGTTGAAAAACAAATGATAGTCCCACTAAGCGCAAACCAGATGGGATGGTGTATCGCTGCAGAATGCTGTGGTAGCCATGCTGGTTCAGTGTGCCTTGAATTCTAAATGAATCACAGACAGTGTCACCAGCAAAGCACCCCCACACCATCACACTATCCCTCCGGAGATCATCCATTGACCTGCTCTGCGTCTCGCAAAGACACGGCGGTTGGAACCAAAAATCTCAAATTTAGACACATCAGACCAAAGGACAGGTCTAATGTCCATTGCTCATGTTTCTTAGCCCAAGCAAGTCTCTTCTTATTATCGGTGTCATTGAGTAGTGGTTTTGTTGGAGCAATTTGACCATGAAGGCCTGATTCACGTAGTCTCCTTTGACAAGTTGATGTTGAGATGTGTCTGTTACTTGAACTCAGTGAAGCATTTATTTGGGCTGCAATTTCTGAGGCTGGTAACTCTAATGAACTTATCCTCTGGAGCAGAGGTAACTCTGGGTCTTCCTTTCCTGTGGCGGTCCTCATGACAGCCAGTTTCATCATAGCTTGATGGTTTTTGCGACAGCACTTGCATTTAGACACTTAAGCTGGGGCACTGTCTTTCACACAAGTCTCTCTCTTGGGGGTTTGCGCAACTTGGATAAGTATATCTTAATTCATGGGTCACTCTATATTTATGCTAAATGTATTGTGGGTGTTTCTTTTATTTTAGGGTTGTGGCCTGATCAGCTTTATCACCCAGGACTTAAAAGGCCAATCTGTAATTGCTACATCCATTTTTGGACATCAATTAATGATATGTACCCATTGATTCTTTAAGAATATAACTTATAAATGTCTCATGTGCTTAGTTCAACTGGTGTACTCCATCAGAACCCAAAATAGAAGCTTAATAAACAAAGTAAATGTAAAAACAGACTATATAGCCTCAAAACATGGTTACAACTATATGTTGAAATAATGGATGGTCACTACTTGCATCTGTAGCTCTGTCTATGAATTTGAGAGTGGTTACATTCATCCAGCCCCATCCCTCTGCTTTTTACCCAAATAGTGGTGGGGAGGACACTTCGTTATTGTTTCAACGGCAGATTGTCTCTTTAAAGAATATGTACTTTTGGTCCAAAGCCAACATGTGCTAATGATCTATCTTAGCCAAGCTCCTGTCACTCAATCCATATCCCACTGTAAGGTCAGTGTGACTTGGCTGATTTCTATACCTTTAGAGGTATAGGTTACATAATGCGATGTGACGTCGTCCTACATCATACTTCCGGGTTCTGTCTCCTTATCTTTTGATGGGCATGTGAACATGTAGCCATTTAAGATATACAGTATATGCATTCATATTTGTGTTTGTGCGTAAATGCACTTCTGCCAGATTCCTTTTTTGAAGTTGTTGCGCTGGAGACAGTTACATTTTTGCCAAATGAATGCCATTCAAAAAGCCTTCAAAAGTTTATAAAACTAGAAGGGTACTTCCTGGAACAAGACACATCCCTTTCGTATTGTGGCACACATTAGAGTCCATATTTAATCCCTGTCTCCTTTCCTGTTTGTCCACCCTTATATACATGCTTAGAAAAAAGGGTCCCAAAAGGGTTATTCAGCTGTCCCCATATAACCCTTTTTGGTTCCGTGTCGAACCCTCTTTGGAAAGGGTTCTTAATGGAAGCCTGAAGGGTTCTACCTGGAACCCAAAAGGGTTCTTCAAAGGGTTCTGCTATGGGGACATCTAAATAACCATTTAAGGTTGTAGATAGCACCTTTAGTGCACACCATTTGATCAAGTCATATTTTCAAAGTATTTTAGTCTGCAATGGATTCCTGTCCACTATCCACCTCTCGTCTATGCCCTTTCATGTACTTGCATCCACTGATACTAATGACACACCCCTGGTCTGTCCCATGTGGTCTGCATTGGCCCCGTGTCTCCCCCAGCTGGGGGTCAATCCCCCTAGTCAATGAGCTGAGGTTACGTCATTTAGAGAGCCTCATTACTTGTGAATGGGCTCTTTCCTGTCCTGCCATATTGAAGCATTATTAGCCAAGGGACATCAACGGGAAAAAATGAATAGATGTGGCTTCCTCTATCTGTATCTCTCAGTTTCCGTTTTCAAACTGTTCTATCCCTCGTTCACTGTTTGTTTAACCTGGTCTAAAGTCCTTTTTGTAAATGTATTGCTGGATGATATAATAATCATCACAACGTAGATAAATCTATCAACAGCTGAGAGATATGTCATATTTGAAATGTAAAAGGGGATATCTTATGGCAAGATCAATTAAACATTTCGTTTTTCCCTCAAATGCACAAATAGCATATGTGCCATTCTTGGCAGAATTTCTAACTGCTTCTTAACGCAGACCCCATTAGCTTACATTACCACCTGGTAACATCCCAGTCACACTGTAGACACACACACAAACATACAAAATGTGTGCACAAACACACACACACACACACACACACACACACACACACACACACACAAGCTGTACTTTACAGATATCAGCCGTTATCCCCATCTAGCATCAGTCCCCAGGCACTATGCTAACAGCCTCCTCTACAAGCCAATTTACAAGGATTCTGGTCATGTTTACATTAGCCCTCTCTCAGTGCATGAACATAGCAGGGCCGCAGCGTAGAATAGAAATGAGCAAATATGAATAATTCAATCTTCCTCCTGGCCATGAACACGTTTCCCTTGAACAAAGTGATAATAGGTTATCATCTGTGAAATGGAAATTGCATAACATAGACGGGTGAGGAGCGTCTCCGGTTACACCAGAGGAAATTAATTTCACAGCACATCTGCTCCGCAAAGCCCTGACTCGCCAATGCTAAGTATGAGAAAATGTAGTTGTTCGGCTCCGCTACCTTTCTAATTAGATTAGCAGGCTTATTTGAAGGCGGGAATCTTTAGTCTAGTCAAAGGAATTAGTGTTCCCTATTACAGATACCTAATATTTATAATAATGAAATGACTCAGCCAATTAGGGAGGGTTAAAAATGCATTATGTTACCTTATTATATTACCCATGCATGCTACAGCACTGAACAGCATGTTTGCACTGTGCATCTGGTTAAGTAGGACTGTAGGGGGCTGTTCTGTTCTCCATAAACATGTTGTAGCAGCTAATAGCCTAGCGTGGCGTTTTAGCCTGGAGTTCTCTGTCTCCCAGGCCTTTTCCCAAGGAACCAGTAGCCTTAGCCTGAGGAGCAATCAAAAGTTTAATGAAAAAAAGCCAAGCCTTCCCACCGCTCTTGTTGTAAAGATAAAGCCGCTGAAACAAATCAATTTTGAAAGTGAAAGCATCTGCTTTAAGGATAAGTAACTGACAGCAATGTAAACAGTTATGATTTGGATGCTTATCGATGGTGAGGAGGGCCAACATTGGCCGGAGGAGACAAAAAAGAAAAAAAAGAAAGAGTGAACTCTGAGGGAGAGTTGACGTGGTCCCCGTTAACTTTTCCTTTCATCCATTTCTATCATTTTTGTTTTGTTGTTTACCTGTAGACAGCTGTAAATGATAAGAGATTGAGGGCCAGTATCTGAAATGGGGATCAGCAATCCCTCAGGTGCGTAGCTATGAGACTCAGAGCGGCCGTGGCTCGGTGCTCTGAGCCGACTGGGAGACTCCAGAGTAGAAGTAGAGTAGGTTGCCAGGGTCTTTCAGCTTAACCCCATTCATTGTTATTGGGCATCTGCTGGCACAATGTTACGGCTCAAGGCCTTCCCGAGGAGCTGGCCAGAAGGGCCCTCTTGCCAAACTCTGCACATAATCGTAAAATCAGCATATTTGGTCATTTGTGGTTGACATGCAAAAAAATAATGTTTGATACTTAGTGTGTCTCCGCTGATAGTGAGCGTGAATAGAAAGAAAAGCTTCACTTATGTAGATGGTTGACACCTCTTACATCAGAGGAAAGTTCTATATCAGAAGAAAATAGCTGAATACATTGTGTATCAGACAGAGTAGGTAAACAGATCAGGGCCCGGTTTCCTGATAACAACGGGATGAGTGTTTTAACAATGCATCTTTCCTACAATGGCCCGAAAACACCACGCAGAGAGGACCTTCGCGAAGTGCGTCGTTGAGGTATGTGTCGATACTGATAGGATTGAAAGAAAGGCAGCTCAGCTCTTGGATCAGCTTTCTCCATTCAAATCTTACCTTGACATTGGAATTATTCCACAATACTGATGACGGATCAGCTCCTAGAAAGATATCATCACATATGACTGCAAATATTGAGATGCCTTATTCTAATGCTTACCCTATAATACTGCATTAAATCAAGATTTGACACATCATTGCGCACGATTGTTACACGTTGTGAAATATATGCTCCTACGAAGATTCTAAAGACAAACTTAGCCTTAAGATGCTTCTGGGAAACCAGGCCCAGTTCTATTGACAATGTGGAAGCCTACTGGTAGTGTACAATAATGGCACCAAGTGCTGTTCAAGGTGACATTGTTTCAATAAAGGGTCTCTCTCAAGTCTTTTCTCCTCTCTTGCTTAGGTCCTTTACAGAGCCAGGGCAGTTGTATTATAAGTCTGTGAATTAAACCCAGTGTCCTGACAGTAGAACCCAATTCACTAGCCTGTTTCACAAGAGCAAATAACCCATTCAAGGTCAAATGTCTACGCAAGTCCATTCTCCTAATTCTACCTAATTCGATTCTTATGTCTAGGGAGGAGCTACAAAAGGCCCAAACTCTACAGATGATAGTTCCCTAACATTTCTTTCACTGAGCAAATGTGTTCAACTGTTAAAAGTATATTATTATTGTAACATTTGCAAGATGATTCAGAATAATTTGATATATACAGCAAACATTTGCAAGATGATTCAGAATAATTTGATATAAACAGCAAAAGCAAGTTCTCCTTTAGATAATACCTTTCAGTTCGTATCATTTCAAGACATCATATGAGAGTGTTACATCGAGGGACCAAACAATTGGGTCTCAGAACAAGGTCATGTTAGCCTATTTGCCGGTAACACAATCAATAGGCACATCTTCAACAGCCTCTGACTTCCATACATGTCATTTATCAACCCATCTGCTATATCGAAGCAAAGCTTTAATAAAATCAAATAATCATAATTGAAGTTTTTATCTCTTCCATTGTTTCCTTCCATAATCTCTGTCAACAAATCAACATTTATTTTTTGACGCGAACGCAGGAGTGCAGCATCTGGGCATAACCACGGCCGCCTCCGAGATATGCTCTGCGGGATAAGTGCGTTCTTTGTTTTAGTGTCAACAGGAGACTTTATAGCTTTGAAGTAATAAATCATAAAAAAACTGCTCTGTTCCTAAATATTTATAGATAAAGGGACTTAGGAATCAAATAAATTAGATTTCTGTACACAAGGCCCCTTGTGTGCCCGGTAAACAGACTGTGTGTGTCAAACTATTTCAACCAGAAGCCACAGTAAATTGATTATTGTGAGGTGGTGGAGATGGGATATGTCCAATCACTCCTACCACCACCACTAGTTCACTGTCTACTAGCACCACCACATCTTCTAAACACTATCTAGAGATCGTTATTGTTTGCAAACATTTTAAACTGTCATGAAACAAGTTGAAAGCAAAATGTTGTTTCAAAAAAGTACAATTAACTGATATAATATGACTACGACAACAATGTAAGGTTCTCTTGAATTCCGAACAGTCCAATTGCAATTGCTTAGCTATACAGACATACAGTACATATCTTGTATCATTAATCACATGTTCATAATCTAAATTGTCACCAGGAACACAGTTTAAATTGTGTTTTATTTTGGATTTATTTTGGTCAGCATGTGGAAAGAAATTCATATTTCAGAAATTGTCATGGATGGGCTGTTAGACTTGTCACTCTATCAGTGACAGGTGATTGATCATGGAGTTAAGTGCCACCATTAAATTATCCCCACTATTATGGCAGTAACATTATTCATCTGGACTAGGGCCAGATGAACAGGGGCTTCCCTGGCCGGAGCCATCTTCCTGGTTCCTATCGATTACCAAAAACAGGGGGGGCTATCTGCATGACACCAGTACACTGCTCGTGTTGATGATGCTCTTCTCTGGGATACGGTTCCTTTTATCTGAGAGAGAGAGAGAGAGAGAGAGAGAGAGAGAGAGAGAGTGAGACAAGATAAATAGGCACTGTACTGGTACTCTCCAGAGAGAGGAGATATAATGAAGTTCTGGATAGGTTTCAAACGCACAACAGAAAGGGCTACTACCATAGATAAGTGCTGTGAATATCTCCCTCTTTTTTTCGTAAGCAAATCAAATTCTCTCGCCAGTGGTGTTTCGATAAGGACTGAATAAGGTCCATGGAGCCACAGCTTGATTTAGATGTTGTTTAAGTGGATACCCAGTTAGCTCAAACATACACTTTATATGATTTGAATCAACTCGCATGCATGCTGGTTTTTTCTCCAGTGGAGCATAAATTCAGAGTGGTTGACAGGGAGATTTTTAAAAACGCAGAGGCATCTGCATGGTAAATCCCTAATTTCCGTGCCCTTGCCTCCATGAATCAAACGTGCCACAAGACATTACTTAAATAATGCCTCAAGGTGCAGCGCCGCTGATGGTGTCCCCCCATCAGTCCAATTTGAAACGCATCAAATCCCCTCTAATTCTACATTCCAGGGCTTTAAATTGCCCTGTGCTCTGAAGCGTAACCAGCGGCTACAACTTTGTTTCTAGAACTTTTCAATGGGATGGAGGAAGAGATCTGCGGCTCCCCTAGCTCGTTCTAGATGTCCCATAAATGGCGTGATCGGAACAGTGTAACGGAGGGAGGAATGTTTCAACACCGCTTCATCAGAAGTGGAAGCTGACCTCTATGGGGGATATCACATCACATGGCAGGTGTCTGAGACATGGTGCATCAGTCCACCAGTGTGACCAGGTCTATACAACACACTCTGGCTTATCTAACATACTCCACTAACCACGGATCTATCTGACCTTACAGTAAATCCTTGAATCACAACATTAGTGACTGGCTAGAAATTAGTGACAAGCACCAGAGCTATTTTCTTTGGACGTACTGCTACAGGTAGATTTTTTATCCCATATAAGAAACCAACTACTTGTTAGCATTGTTTTAACCCTCATGAACGTGTGGGTGCCGAGCCTCAGATGCAGAAACACAAACAGGTGGCTAACCCCATGCAACCATAGGTAGTTATGGGTCAAATTAGACTGTTTACACCAATAACACTGCTACTTCAATGTGATCCAACTGAGGAAAAAAAAACAAAATAGTCCGTTATGAAATGGCTTCAAGTTTTCAATATTCTACTGCTGCTATCGGTTAGCCTATCCAGTTTCATTCAAAAGGTTCTCATCATTAGCAGTGACAACCATTGATAACAGGCTGCTGTATAGCTGTAGTGGACCAACGCATTTAACTCTGGTCGGGTGTCTGGGATATGGAGGGATACAAGAAGACCAGTTATGACCTCTGGTAACCAATCAAAGATCCAAAAAGACAGTACAGGGACGAAGTGGAATCACATTTCAGCAGCTCCAACACGAGACGCAAGTGCAAGGACTACAAACCATCACGGATTATAAAGAGAAAACTAACTGGGCATAAACACTGTTGATGAACTAAATGCATTGTATGGAGTGTTTATGGACATACAGTCAGGTTCATAATTATTGACACCCTTGATAAAGATGAGCATCTTTTAAAGGTGCAAATAAATATCAACTTTACTGTAATCAACCTCTCCCTGTCAGAGTCTGTGATCCCCACGTTTCAAGATGTCCTCCATTTGTCCCTGTAACCAAGCAAACAAAGGTAACCTGCTTAAATGACTATCGCCCTCTAGCACTGACTTCTGTCATCATGAGTGCTTTGAGAAGCTGGTCAAATACCACATCAGCTACACCTTACTTGACACCCTAGACCCATTACAATTAGCATACCATTCAAACAGATCCATGGATGATGCAATCGCTCTTGCTCTGCACGCTGCCATACCCCACCTGGACAAGAGGAATACCTTTGTGAGAATGATGTGCAGATACTGCGGCTCAGCTTTCTACACCATAGTCCCCTCCAAGCTCGTCACTAATCTCAAGGCCCTGCGTATGAACACCTCCCTCTGCGACTGGATCCTGGACTTCCTAACAGGCAGACCCCAGGTGGTGAGGGTAAGCAACACAAACTCTGCCACGCTGATCTTCAACATGGGGGCCCAGCAGGGGTGTATGCTCAGCCCTCTCCTGTACTCTCTGAACACCCACGACTGCGTGACCAGGCTCGACTCCAACACCATCAATAAATTTGCTAACGACACAACAGTGGTGGGCTTGATCACCGATGGCGATGAGACAACCTACAGGGAGGAGCATTGGAGAGGGTCAAAAGCTTCAAGTTCCTGGGCGTGCAGATCACAGAGGACCTGACGGACCAATCAGGCCGTCATCATGGTGAGGAAGGTGCAACAGCGCCTCTTCAACCTCAGGTGACAGAAACAATTGGGCATTGGGCCTCAGATCCTCAAGAAGTTACACAGCTGCACCATCGAAAGCGTCTTAACCAGCTTAACCGGTTTATTTAAATTTACAGGCTCAAAATGGCCAGAAACAAAGAACTTTCTTCTGAAACTCGTCAGTCTATTCTTGTTCTGAGAAATGAAGGCTATTCCATGCGAGAAATTGCCAAGAAACTGAAGATCTTGTAAAATGCTGTGTACCACTCCCTTCACAGAACAGCGCAAACTGTCCCTAACCAGAAAAGAAAGAGTGGGAGGACCTGGTGCACAACTGAGCAAGTGGCAGCTTCATTAACTGGCAGCTTCATTAAATAGTACCTGCAAAATACCAGTCTCAACTTCGACAGCGAAGACGTGACTCTGGGATGCTTGTCTTCTAGGCAGAGTTGCAAAGAAAAAGCCATATCTCAGACTGGCCAATAGAAAGAAAATATTAAGATGGGCAAAAGAACACAGACACAGGACAGAGGAAGATTGGAAAAAAGTGTTATGGGCAGACTATTCGAAGTTTGAGGTGTTCGGATCACAAAGAAGAACATTCGTGAGACGCAGAAAAGATGCTGGAGGAGTGCTTGATGCCATCTGTCAAGCATGGTGGAGGTCTGGGGGTACTTTGGTGGTGGTAAAGTGGGAGATTTGTACAGGATCTTAAAGAAGGAAGGCTATCACTCCATTTTTCAACGCCATGCCATACCCTGCGGACAGCACTGAATTGGAGTCAATTTCCTCCTACAACAGGACAATGACCCAAATCACAGCTCCAAACTATGCAATAACTATTTAGGGAAGAAGCAGTCAGCTGGTATTCTGTCTATAATGGAGTGACCAGCACAGTCACCAGATCTCAACCCGATTGAGCTGTTCTGGGAGCAGCTTGACCGTATGGTACGTAAGTAGTGCCCATCAAGCCAATCCAATTTGTGGGAGTCAGATTATCTCAACAAATTGACAACTATAATGCCAAAGGTCTGCAAGGCTGTATTTGCTGCAAATGGAGGATTCTTTGACGAAAGAAAAGTTTGAAGGACACAATTATTATTTCAATTAAAAATCATTATTTATGACCTTGTCAACATCTTGACTTATATTTCCTATTCATTTTGCAACTCTTTCATGTATGTTTTCATGGAAAGCAAGAACATTTCTAAGTGACCCCAAACTTTTGACGGTAGTGTAAGTAAATTATAAAGTACTTTGTTAGTGATGTATTTTTCGTTATGTATCGGACCCCAGTAAGACTAGCTGTTGTCATTGGCGTCAACTAATGGGGATCCTAATAAATAAAATAAAAAACATACATACATATATATACATATACATAACATATATATACATATACATAACATACATATATTCGAAAATACAGTCATATTTGACATAGCACATTCATAATCTATACTGTACATGTATATCCTATTGTGCAAATATCAGGCTATTACTATGCATACTATTGTGTGAACTGTGTACATGACATAACATTTGATTTGATTTGAGCAGGATAATCCGACATTATAGACGCTGCTGTCTGTAACCATGAAAGGCTGGTCACGGCTCACATCAACACCATTATCCCAGAAAACCTAGACCCACTCCAATTTGCATACATATCATCCACAGATGATGCAATCTCTATTGCACTCCACACTGCCCTTTCCCACCTGGACAAAAGGAACACCTATGTGAGAATGCTATTCATTGACTACAGCTCAGTGTTCAACACCATAGTGCCCTCAAAGCTCATCAGGAAGCTAAGGACCCTGGGACTAAACAGCTCCCTCTGCAACTGGATCGTAGACTTCCTGACGGGCCACAACATATCCGCCACGCTGATCCTCAACCCGGGGATCCCTCAGGGGTGCGTGCTCAGTCCCCTCCTGTACTCCCTGTTCACTCATGACTGCACGGCCAGGCACGACTCCAACACCATCATTACGTTTGCTGATGACACAACAGCGGTAGGCCTGATCACCAACAATGATGAGACAGCCTATAGGGAGGAGGTCAGAGACCTGAGCATGTGGTGCAAGGACAAAAACCTCTCCCTCAATGTGATCAAGACAAGGGAGATGATTGTGGACTACAGGAAAAAGAGAACTGCGCACGCCCCCATTCTCATCGACGGGGCTGTAGTGGAGCAGGTTGAGAGCTTCAAATTCCTTGGCGTCCACATCAAGAACAAACTAACATGGTCCAAGAACACCAAGACAGTTGTGAAGAGGGCACAACAAAACCTATTCTGCCTCAGGAGACTGAAAAGGTTTGGAATGGGTCCTCAGATCCTCAAAATATTTTACAGCTGCACCATCGAGAGCATCCTGATGGGTTGCATCACTGCCTGGTATGGCAACTGCTCGACCTCCGACCGCAAGGCACTACAGAGGGTAGTGCGTATGACCCAGTACATCACCATGGCCAAGCTTCCTGCGATCCAGGACCTCTACACCAGGCGGTGTCAGAGGAAGGCCCAAAATCGTCAAAGACTCCAGCCACCCTAGTCATAGACTGTTCTCTCTGCTACCACACGGCAAGTGGTACCGGAGTTTTTTAACAGCTTCTGTCCCCAAGCCATAAGACTCCTGAACAGCTTATCAAATGGCTACCCAGACTATTTGCCCCCCCCCCCCCCCCCCACTACGCTGCTATCTCAAACACCTTGACACCGGTATCCCCTGTATATAGCCCTGGTTGGTTAAGGGCCTGTAAGTAAGCATTTCAACTATTGTATTCGGCGCATGTGACAAATACAATTTGATTTGACTTTGTCTTCTCTCATTGATCAAGACACACCAGTGTTAATAGAGGCTAGCCACTAGCTAACCCATTTAGTATTGCTGCTTAGAACTATTTGGCTATATAAAAGGGTACTTTGGTGGCAAGAAAATGCTGGTCCATTTTAGCCCCAAGATAATTCACCATGGTCGTTACGGCTAATTCTTACCTTTCCGTTTCTCGTCACTTGCTCTTGCTCTTGTTCACCCTAGACAGAGACTTCTGAGAACTTGGTGACCATGTGGTTATAATTCATTACACACATGGATGTTGAAACCTCCGTGAAGCTGTAGGCTACGCAAAAGTTCCTGCTCAGTCAGGTCAACAAATTTTGCAGTTTTGCCTGGGGAAAAAAGACTGAATTCTGACTTTTGAAAACTATTTAATTGTATTTCAAATTCTTACTTAACAAGATCACCCATATTTTCCTGATTCTGTTTCAGGATCAAGGCGTAATAACATTGGGTGTGATAGCACCCTTATCACCTACATTTGAAATGTGTGTGACTACAGAGTAATGCTGAGAATAGTGGTTTTGTATCGGTGTCATCTAAGTGTGGCCTTTACTGGGACAATGTAACTCAAGCCTGGGTCGATGTATAGATCCACCGGTCTGGAGCAAGTAGGAGATCCCTCAGATAATTCTCCATGAGTACTTGAGCATCACCACCTCTAAGCTGCCTTGGAAAGAAGGAAATAGAGAGAGAGAGACAGAAACAGATGTGAAGAAATCAAGAAAGTCAGGCTGTAAACACTAGACGGTAAGAGACAGATAGCAGCTCAGATGAGAAAATGATAGAGATTTTAATAAAAGCTTCTGTACCCTATTTATTTGTTTCCAATCGTGATGCCGATTTTAGAGTTGATAAAAAGGCTTTTGTAAGATAGGGAACACACACAGTCGACTGTATGTGCTAACAACATTAGCTAACCACCACTCTTAGGGTAATACAGTGCCTGGTGAAAGTCAACACACCCCTTGCACAGTTGTAACACTTTCCTGCCTTTAAAATGAAATACAATTTTTTTGTGGGTTTTGTCAATAACGATGTACACAAACTACGCCACATTTTCAAAGTGAAAGAAGAAATATAAAACGTTTTACAAATTAATAGAAAATACAAAACAAAGATGTATTGATGGTGTTTTTTCACACCCCAGAGTTTAGTGGAAGCACCTTTGGCAGCCATTACAGCTGTGAATAATTTGGAATACGATTTTACCGTCTCTGCACAACTCTTAGGGCAACATATATCCATTGTTTTTGTCAAAATTGCTCAAGCTCAGTAAATTTGGTTGTGAGTCATTGATGGACAGCCATATTCAAACCTTGTCTCAGATTTTTAAGCAGATTTAAATCAAGACTGAGACTAGACCATTCAGGAACACTCAACACCCATTGGAAAGCCATTCTGGTGTCTTTGTGTAATTGTCCTGCTGAAAAATAAAACTATACCCCAGGGTTAGGTATTCAGAAGACTGTGGCAGGGTTTACTGTCACGTTTTATTTGACCTTTGCTCTTTTCATATTTCTTTTGATCCTGACATACTCCCGAGCCAGAATTAGTATTTAGTATTTTATTAGGATCCCCATTAGCTATTGTTGAAGCAGCAGCTACTCTTCCTGGGCTCCAGACACAACATAATGCAGAACATCAACATACAAGAACAGCTCAAGGACTGAACTACACAAATGTAAAATAACAACATTAGAAAAAAAGATCCTACTGACAGTTACACACACTGCTGACATTTACTCACACATCAGTTCATATACAGAATTCATATTGTAAAAGCTGTACATTATTGAGTTTGGTGTGTTGGAGAACTTGCTCAACTTAAAAATAAAACATAATGGTATCGGTTGTCCAGGGTCAATTTCGAATGCTTTTGATGAATCCCATGGCATCTCTTGCAAAAATCGAGTACTGCAATCATTTTACAAATGAACACATGAAGTCACAGCCGTCAAACAACAGACTTGTGTGGGATGTCATCCATTTCAGATTTTACTGTTCACATTTTACCTTTAGCACTTTCTAACTCATTCCACCTGCTTAAAGCTACGTTATAAGACCAACGGGGTCCAAACACGACAGTTCAATTACCATTACAATGAATCTAATAAACATCAATGCCACCAAAGTACCCGTTTATACAAATACAAAACAGTCTTTATTCCATGCTGTGCATTATCTATTGGGTTTCTATCCTATCCTCCTGTTCCATTCCCAGCTCCACTTATCGCTACCGTACAAATCTCCCTACTCAGACCAACATCATTTTCCTCCCGTGTAGCTATCCCCCCCTCCTGGAGATGAATACTTTGCTTATGGAGGCTGAAATCAAAATTTGAATTACTCAGAAAGTCACACATTCCTCTGTGATGGGGGTTTATTTAATTCCACACACAAATAGGTTGCACACACATTCCACATATAATTTTAAGATGCAACATTTTATATTTGCTTCCTTGTCCGAACCCATATCGTACCCCGTCGTCTCTGTTCTGTTTTCATTTCATCCCACAGCCCTTTGTTCCTCTTACTATCTGACGGACTAGTAGTAATCCTCGAAAAGTTTAGCCTGAAATATTTCTCTCGTTTCCAAGATGTCAATAAATTGTTTTCAGTCAAGTATAAGTTTCTTGACTTAGAATACTAACGTGGCGTTTTGAGAAGCAAGACGTCTCAGCCCACGGCGTCTTCCTCTGCGTCACAGTTCAACATGGACCTAGCTCCTCCTGCATGTTCTTCGGCTCACCTTGACTTTATCGTCCATATGACATTAACTGCAGCAAAGGACAAGGCGGGGGGGAAAATCTATTTCAAACAATTACCGGAAAAGATGAATTATTTTCCACAATAAGGGAACAAGGTGGCCAATAAAGCCCCATGATACAAAAGATGGAGTGAAGAAGGATAACAAACAAGTGGTTGAGATTTGCTACCTTTCACCAACCCTCTTAAGTGGTAATGGGATAACCCTGGACACGTCAGGAGCCTATCAAACTGCCCCTCACACTCGACCCCTGGGTGAGACAGGAAAGGCCTGCTTTGTTTGCAGCAATTGGGTCCTGTGTGCAGGGCCGTAATGAAGTGACCTGAAATAATGGAAAGCCCTGGGCCCCGCTCGGATGATTTTTGCCGGGATAAGAGCAGGGATCCTGATTCGGAGTCACAGTTCATTTCATTTTTCGCCTCTGATGAGATCTCCTCCGTTATCTGATAAAATTGAACAGCCATTACCGGCGAGGGCTCGGTGGGCCGGCCAAGCGGTAAAGCGCTGCTGACTGCTCCCTAACAGAAATCCTATACACTCCCCTTTGTCAGCAGTTTTGAATTCATCGTTGCTGGGGGTTGAGCGAGATGATAGAAATAATCTCGGCCCAACCAAGATTGACACTTCATTTCAGAAATCAATATTTACAATTTACTTCTTTCAAAGTTCATTCTGGGAGAAGATTCCATATTATCCCTTTCCAAATAAGCTGATCATATCTCGCGCCAGCCCTGGAATGAGTTTTCCCAAAATGTGAATTTTTTGGTAAAAATCAATGTCGGCATTGTGCGCTTTAATCTGCCCTCTGATGACAGTAAATCTTTATCTTTTTATAGGCAAACGGCTGTGGGGCGCTGACACTATTTCCTCCCAGAACAAAGCCCCTGGCCCCGCGTAGATACATGGAGCCCTAATGTGGCTGGACATGCCACCGATGGGTCATTAATCAGACACCGTGACAGCCACCTCTTCCCATCCAGTCCTGCTCCAGACAGGAGACTGCTCTGCTCCATACCCACAGAGGGCCAGAGAAGCAGTGGAGAGAAGGTGGAGTAGAAGATCAGGGGGAGGCAGTGTGGGGACTGACTGCGAAGGAGAGGATGGATTTACCTGGGGGCAGAGTACGTGGAGGTATAGGATATTATTAGTCCGGTTCCAAGCCCCTTCCTCTATACGTGTTTAGTTCCTGCTGATTAGGAAAGATCTCATTTGCACAGATCATATGGCAGGGAATTAAACACTTGTCCAAGGGTGACAAAGCCTCTGATATATAAAGTCCCAAACCATGAAGTATCTTGTTGACCCTAGGACACATAGTAAACAATAATGCATATCCCGGGTCAAAATGAGCAGATAATGTAATATGTGTTTTATTTATATGGGTCTAAAATATTATCCATTTTGTGGAGCATAATTATTTTGAGGGATGATTTGGACCTTTCAGTAATTATTTCAATTGTTTGAAATGAGTTTTTTTGTCGTTCAGTTTGAAACACTTTTCAATGATAACATATTATGAAAACTCATAATGGTTGTTGAAAATATGTGCATATTTTCTCTTCCAATCAATCTTCCAATCAAAGTTTCACATTCAACCTTTTAGTGTGAATAACAAAATAAAACCACCTTAATAAACATGTTGTATAATATTTCAAAACATTTATTTGAAATGCCAAAGTTCATCATCAATACTAACAATTGTGAATTTAGAAAACAAACACTAAAATGAACAAAGTGTGTGTGTGCGTGTGTGTCATGCTTAGTTATGCGGTCTTAGTCCATGCATTTGTTACAAACCACAAGCATGTGACTGTGCTCTGTGCAGACGGGTGTGTTGCACTGAGAAAACCAGCAGCTGACTTTTCTATCCTTTGCGCTTGGGCAGAGCTGCCCCCTCTTCCTCTTCTGGGTGCTCTGAGTGGTGGTGACATGGCTCTCTTTCATCACCCCAAATCTTTCCATCGATTTAGTGATGACCTAGGTCCACTAAAGGTCCACAGACGATGCAATCTCAACCACACTGCACACTGCCCTAACCCACCTGGACAAGAGGAATACCTATGTGAGAATGCTGTTCATCGACTACAGCTCGGCATTCAACACCATAGTACCCTCCAAGCTCGTCATCAAGCTCGAGACCCTGGGTCTCGACCCCGCCCTGTGCAACTGGGTACTGGACTTCCTGACGGGCCGCCCCCAGGTGGTGAGGGTAGGCAACAACATCTCCTCCCCGCTGATCCTCAACACGGGGCCCCACAAGGGTGCGTTCTGAGCCCTCTCCTGTACTCCCTGTTCACCCACGACTGCGTGGCCACGCACGCCTCCAACTCAATCATCAAGTTTGCGGACGACACAACAGTGGTAGGCTTGATTACCAACAACGACGAGACGGCCTACAGGGAGGAGGTGAGGGCCCTCGGAGTGTGGTGTCAGGAAAATAACCTCACACTCAACGTCAACAAAACTAAGGAGATGATTGTGGACTTCAGGAAACAGCAGAGGGAACACCCCTATCCACATCGATGGAACAGTAGTGGAGAGGGTAGCAAGTTTTAAGTTCCTCGGCATACACATCACAGACAAACTGAATTGGTCCACTCACACTGATAGCGTCGTGAAGAAGGCGCAGCAGCGCCTCTTCAACCTCAGGAGGCTGAAGAAATTCGGCTTGTCACCAAAAGCACTCACAAACTTCTACAGATGCACAATCGAGAGCATCCTGGCGGGCTGTATCACCGCCTGGTACGGCAACTGCTCCGCCCTCAACCGTAAGGCTCTCCAGAGGGTAGTGAGGTCTGCACAACGCATCACCGGGGGCAAACTACCTGCCCTCCAGGACACCTACACCACCCGATGTTACAGGAAGGCCATAAAGATCATCAAGGACATCAACCACCCGAACCACTGCCTGTTCACCCCGCTATCATCCAGAAGGCGAGGTCAGTACAGGTGCATCAAAGCTGGGACTGAGAGACTGAAAAACAGCTTCTATCTCAAGGCTATCAGACTGTTAAACAGCCACCATTGAGTGGCTGCTGCCAACACACTGTCATTGACACTGACCCAACTCCAGCCACTTTAATAATGGGAATTGATGGGAAATGATGTAAATATATCACTAGCCACTTTAAACAATGCTACCTTATATAATGTTACTTACCCTACATTATTCATCTCATATGCATACGTATATACTGTACTCTACATCATCGACTGCATCCTTATGTAATACATGTATCACTAGCCACTTTAACTATGCCACTTTGTTTACTTTGTCTACATACTCATCTCATATGTATATACTGTACTCGATACCATCTACTGTATGCTGCTCTGTACCATCACTCACTCATATATCCTTATGTACATATTCTTTATCCCCTTACACTGTGTATAAGACAGTAGTTTTAGAATTGTTAGTTAGATTACTTGTTGGTTATCACTGCATTGTCGGAACTAGAAGCACAAGCATTTCGCTACACTCGCATTAACATCTGCTAACCATGTGTATGTGACAAATAAAATTTGATTTGATTTGATTTGATTTGACCTTAGGTAGGTTGCAACATCCTTCCATGTGCCTCTGCATGTGTGGGATCACAAGCTCTTTGACCAGCTAATTGATGAACAGCCGTTGGGTGCTGTTCACACCTCCCATGAAATTGGGGTTCTGTGCCATAAATATGTTGTAAGCATTGAGGGTGGCAACATCCAGCAGGTTGTACCAGAGCACCATTGGCCACTTCCTTGTCTGGCATTTGATGTGTAATTAGGCGCCATCTGATCCATAATGTCCACTCCTCCTTTGGTGCAGTTATAGTATTGGATCATCTCTGGCTTCTTCTTCGCACTGGCCTCATCAACCGCTTTGTCATCCTGCAGTGTGCTCAGTGTGCCATTAAAGCCAAACTCGGATGGCTTCATAATTGGTGGCATGTCAAGCTTGTTTTGGCGAAGAGTCCCCACAATTGTCAAGTTATTGTCCAAGAGGGACTCTGCCAAAGGGACACTAGTAAAGAAGGTGTCCATTGTGATGGTGTGACCTGTGATTCAAAACAAAGGGCCAAATGGTCAAATTACTTTATTTCCAAAATTATACATTTGGAATTTCTATTCTTAGAGAGAATAGTTCACCTGTTTGTCTTAATCCACTGCACAACTTTGGGACAACACTCTCTCCAAGGTTCTTCTGAACCTCCTCTCCTGACTGTCTGCCTGTGTAGCCTATCCCATCAATGGCATAGGGGACTCTTGCGTCACATACCCAGAATATCTTTATGCCATATTTGTCAGGCTTGTTCACTGTGTGAACCTGCTCCTGCCCCGGAATGGCACAAGCTGCTCATCCACTGGGATGCAGTTGCTGGGGATGAACCTTCCCCTACAGTTTGCTAGGAAAAGGTCCCACACACACCGGACGGCTGCCAGGTGGTCCGTTGCCTCTCTGAACACTCTGGTCCTCTTGTCATCAAGCCTCAGGTAGCAATGGATATCCTCATATCTTCCGACCGACATGGTGGCCTTATACATTGGATTCTGCAGTGGATCCAAAAATAGCTTCCATGTGGAGATATCCCAGCTTTTCTCCACTCTGGCGAGGAGGGTTAAACCAATAAAGGCCTTTGTTGACCTGTCTCCCCTCTTTCCCTTTTGCTGGTGCTGTTCTCCGTCCTTTTAAATGTTTACCCTTTAGGACCTCCTCAATGTGACGTTTTTACTGTCACCGAAAGGGTCACGTGATTGCGGACTGGTTTTGGAAAAATAAACCGAAACAGTCCCTGTCACCATCCCCTAAATTGAAATGCGTGGGTTTAGTCCAGTCTTTGGCTCATCCGTTGGACCGAGTATTGATTCAGCATTTGGGAAACTAGATCCTATCTATGCTCTATTTATGTCTGCCGGTTGTGTTTCTTTGACTGGAGAACAAGCGGATCAAAAGGCCATACAAATCTTACGAGACACCGGGGCGGCGCAGTCAGTAATTGTTACTGATGCTTTACCCTGGTCTCCTGAAACGTATTGTGGCTCGCATGTCATATTACAGGGTATAGAGACAAACCGTACCAGTACCATTACACTGGGTCCACTTAGCATCAGGACGTTTGTGTTGGTGTAGTGTCTACACTGCCAGTAAAAGGAGTCATATTGCTACTAGGGAACGATATCGTTAGTGGTAACGTCACTCCTGTGTTAGAGGTAGTAGACTACCCAGAAATCAAAACTACAGATGAATACATTGGTTCAAGCATTTCCCCATGTTTTTCTTGCTTGTGTGTTAACCTCTTCAGTCGACCCTCTACTTTTTTGAACATTTTGTTAAAAATCGCGCAACATTTCAGCGCCCTGCTACTCATGCCAGGAATATAGTACGTTCATATGGTTAGAATGTGTGGATAGGAAACCCTCAGACGTTTTTAAAACTGGTTAAATCACGACTGTGGCTATTACATAACGTGCGTTACATCGGAAAGCGCAGGAAAACCTGATCACAGAAAATGGAAATAAATATCCTTGCGCCACTTCCAGCAATTGTTAACAGTGAGCCGAATTAGATAAGACCGAGCATTCAACTCCCACAGCATCCCCATGTTGTCTAGAGTCTTGTGAATTGAATCATCTTTGATTCTTGGTTGAACCGAAAGAGGGGCACCACTTACCTCCGGTCTCCGCCCAGATCATTCCGGAAGAGCTCTCTCCTGAAATTTTTTCCAAGACGACAGCTAATGATTTCTACATCGCCTATGGATGATTTTTATCGCTTATTAACGTTTACTAATACCTAAAGTAGCATTACAAACGTATTTCGAAGTGTTTTGTGAAAGTTTATCGTCTACTTTTTGAATTAAAAAAAATGACGTTACGTTGTGAAATCGCTGTTTTTTTCGTTTATCACACAGTCTACATATAACGATATCTTGGCTTTATATGGCCCGATTTAATCGAAATAAAGACCCAATAGTGTTTATGGGACATCTAGGAGTGCCAACAAAGAAGATGGTGAAAGGTAATGACTGTTTTCTATTTTATTGTGCGGTTTGTGTAACGCCGAAATGCTAATTATTTTGTTTACGTCCCCTGCTGTGCTTTTCTGTTGTAGTGTATTGGTGCATGCTATCAGATAATAGCTTCTCATGCTGTCGCCGAAAAGCATTTTAAAAATCTGACTTGTTGCCTGGATTCACAACGAGTGTAGCTTTAATTTGATACCCTGCATGTGTATTTTAATGAACTTTTGAGTTTTAACTAATACTATTAGCATTTAGCGTAGCGCATTTGCATTTCCAGAGCTCTAGTTGGGACGCAAGCGTCCCAAGTAGAGGCAAGAGGTTAACGAGGGCACAATCTCACAAGCTGGGAGACGTGGTGGATTTGTCTAGTTCCATTTTTGAGAATGTTGAGGTAGAAGACAATGACCTGAGTAATCTTTCTGCAAGGCCGACAGTTTTTACCCCCGTAAAAACGAAGGAAGGGGAAAGCGAAATCCCTCCCCAATTACATGAATGTTCTTTTGTCTGTCACACCCGAGAAGGTGATTGAATGTCAAAAAGGAGACCCCAGTCTTCCCAGTGTTTTGCTTCGGTAATTTCCATTGAGGAAGCTAAAACTAGAGAGACCGCCTACTTTATGGAAGAAGGAATTTTGATGTGTAAATGGGCAGCTCATGACACCATTAGTGACTGGAGTGAAGTGTGTCAAGTGATTGTTCCAACACCGTTCCGACAGCAGTTGCTCTCACTCGCCCATGACCAGGTGTGGTCAGGACATTTGGAGATCACGAGGACTTTTAACCGAGTACTTCATTTTTCTGGGCAGGTTTGAAGTCTGACGTTGTCCAATTTTGAAAGTGTTTCATGTATGTCAACTCACTCCTGCGGTGGGGGAACCGTTTGAACGAGTGATAATCGATTGAGTAGGTCCGTTGCCGAAAACCAGGTCAGGTAACCAGTTCTTACGAACAATAATGTGCAGTGCTACTCGATACCCAGAGTTTATCCCTCTCCGGACTATAACAGCTAAGACTGTGGCGAAGGCACTAATGAAGTTCTTCTCTATGTTTGGACTCCCTAAAGTAATCCAAACTGATCAGTGAACCAACTTTGTCAAAACTGTTCTCAAATGTGTTAAAGACGCTGTGTATTTCACCTCAGGTCTCCAGCTCGTATCATCCAGAGAGTCAAGGGGCCCTCGAATGCTGGCATCAGATGCTAAAGGCGATGCTACGCAAGTATTGCATGGATACCAGTACCAATTGGGATGAGGGGGTGCCCTTTGTCCTATTTGCTATCAGGGAAACAACACAAGAGTCCGTAGGGTTCAGCCCCGCTGACCTTGTGTTTGGACACACCCCATGGGGTCCGCTAAAAGTTTTGAAGGAGCATTTCATATCTCCTACACCCAGTAGCGACCCCTAAAAATGTGTTGGATTATGTCAGTAAGATGCGGGAGAGACTGCACACCACATGTGTGTTAGCCCAAAAGTCTCTCTCCTCATCTCAAAAACACATGAATTTACATTATGACAAAGAGGCTGTTGTCAGTTCTTTTGCACCAGGCGATCAAGTTTTAGTTTTGTTGCAAATCCCTGGCTCATCTCTGTCGGCACATTTTCTGGGCCATATCTTGTGGAAAAGTAAACTCGGTGATGCCAATTATGTGATAAAGACCCCAGATCGCAGGCGTTCTTCCCGTGTGTGTCATATGCTGAAAGCATATTATATACGTGACTCTCCAGACAGCTCCTCAGGTAAGCCAGTCCAGCCCGCCATCTCCAGTGTGGCTGCGATGGTACTGAAGCCTGGCTGGGGCCTGGAGGAGGATAAGGAGGATGGGTTGGAGATACTGCAGTAATGTAATTCGGAGATGCTGAAAAAGTTACCCTTTCAAATGGAACATTTGGATAATGATCAAACTAATGATCTTATCCTATTGATAAATAGTTTTCTGAATATGTTTCAGGACGTTCCGGAGAGTCTTGGAACATGACGTGGATGTGGGGAACGCTGCTCCTATACGTTAGCATCTGTACCAGGTAAACGCTAAGAAAAATGAGGTAGCTTATTTATTACAGAATGACATGACAAAACCCAGTAACATCTCCTGGAGATCCCCGTGTATTCTTGATCCTAAGCCTAACGGTAAGTCTTGCTTATGTACGGACTATGGTCGCGTAAATGCCGTTACAATGTCTAATTCTTTTCCTTTACCTCGCTTAGATGACTGCATTGATAGAATTCGTTCTGCTGCTTAGATTAGTACGTTAGATTTGCTAAAAGGTTGTTGGCAGGTGCCTCTGACCTCTCAAGCTTCTGACATCTCAGCTTTCATTACGCCTGATAACTTCGTACAATACACTGTGATGCCATTTGGAATGTGTAATGCACCTACTACTTTTCAGCGCCTAGTTAACATTGTGTTCGTGGATGTGCCAAACTGTATTGCTTAACTTGATGATGTGGTGATTCATTCATCTACTTAGTTTGATCATCTCGCCACCTTAAAGTGTTTCAGCGGTCGAAGAATGCTTCTTTAACCCTCAATTTGGCCAAGGGCGAGTTTGGGAAGACTACTGTGACTGACTTAAGGAAGAGGTCAAGTGCGCCCAGTAACTGGTAAAGTGGAAGCAATTGTTGCATTTCCTGCTCCCATAACTCGCCGCCAGTTGCGCAGATTCCTGGGGATGGTAGGTTACTATTGTACGTTCTGTAAGAATTTCTTGACGGTAGTAACTCCCCCTACATCTCTGCTTAGTCCCAAAGTACCATTTAAGTGGTTCCAGGACTGTAACTATGCTTTTGAATCCGCTAAAGCGCTACTTGGTAGTGCCCCAGTGCTTGACGCCCCCAACTTTCACAAACCTTTTAAGATGGAGGTAGATGCTAGTATAGTGGGGGTTGGTGTGGTTCTCTTGCAGGAAGACAGAGTGGATCGACCCGTCAGGTTCTTCTCCCGTAAGTTCAACTCATGTCAGTCAAGGTACTCCACCATTGAACAAGAGACGCTGGCTTTATTGCTAGCCGTACAGTTTTTATAGGTATATGTGGGCTCTAGTGCCTTGCCTGCACTGGTCTTCACAGACCATAATCCTTTGGTGTTTTTGAAGCAAATGTGCAATCAGAACTGCCACCTTATGCGGTGGGCTCTGGTTGTACAGGGATACAACATACAGATGAACTATGTGAAGGATTCGGCAAATGTGGTTTCCGACGCTCTATCACAGGTTTAGTAAATGGGGATGCGTGCAGGTTTTTGTTATTGCAAACTGGAAGTTTGCAGGTTTTGGGGCGGGCGTGTTACGTTCCCCAGTTTCTGTGTTTTGGGTTTGGATGTGTACTGTATATGTTTCAGGATGGCTTCCTGGATTCTAAGCAGCTGATTGGTCAGCCCCATTGCAGATTGGAACTCTGAACCCGCCCTCTTGTCAGGAGGTACAGCTGTCTGCAATTAACGACTCCTTCTGCAGCTTGAAAAGTCAGTGTTCCTTTATTAGGAGAGAGCTTCTTTGATGTCCTGTGTTGGTTGTTGCTCAGAAACAGTTTCCGTAAAGTATTTTGTAGCCGGTCCTGCTGAGGTATGCGAATGCCAAAAGGACTGTGTTTGTGATTATTGAAATTGTTCACTTTTATTCTGTTTTTGTTCCCAGAGGGGAAGGGGGAGGCACCTTGGGAGTGCTTAGGCAAGAGGCCTGCGGGCATACATAACCCATAGCATTTACTGTCTATGCACACTAGGTAAGACCTGGGCGGACCACCCCCTGTATTTTGGTTAGTGCGCCAGGAGGTGCTAAAAGGTTAGGTAAATAGTGGGAAGGCAGGTAAGGTAGGAGAGGGGACTCTTTAACTTTTACTTTCTTTGGTTCCGTCCAGCCCCGTGTCCCAAAATTACCTTGTGAAGGAAGAATTACATTCCATGTAAACGGTAATATTCTCTGCCTCTGTCATCCTACAGCCACATACCTCTTTCACTCTGCGGGAAGTTGTGTAGCAGGGTGTTGCTGTAGCAGGGTGTTGCTGTCAGCAGGGTGTGACATGGGTATTTATGTGGTGTGTTTTGTCTAGTTTTTTTTGTAGGTTATGGGATTGTGGTTTGGTGAAGTAGTCTAGGTAAGTCTATGGTTGCCTAGAGGGGTTCTCAATCAGAGGCAGGTGTTTATCGTTGTCTCTGATTGGGAACCATATTTAGGTAGCCATATTCTTTGAGTGTTTTGTGGGTGATTGTTCCTGTCTCTGTTTGTTGCACCAGATAGGGATGTTTTGGTTTTTCACGTTTATTGGTTTTGTATATTGTTCGTATTTTCATCTTTCATTAAAGATGTTTGTGAATAACCACGCTGCATTTTGGTGCTCCAGTTGCGTTCCCTCCAAAAGGTGTACGTAACAGATGCTGTCACTAATGAACAGCTCTCAGGCGTCTTTTGGTGACACAACTGTTGACCCTGGCACAGGCCCTGGGAAGCTCCTCAGGATGTTATGGCTTCTGGTCCTGCCTCTAGTGGGGGGATGTTCACTCAGTCTTTTTGACAGGTTTTCACTCTCCCCCTCACAGGATTCCTCCCCATCTGTAGGCTCATCTAGGACAGCTGGACTACCAGGTGCATCCACAACTCCAACTTGACCCACAGGCACATCGTCTGTGTCATCTGAATTGGATACATCAGAGGCACCAATGGCTTCCTCATCCAGTACCCCCCCCCAATACTCCTAGTCATCTCCAAACTACTGCCCTAACCCACCCCCCTCTTTCTGATTAGCTGGCTGATTATACCTGACAAACTAACTTATACTCGCTGGATGGCTAGCTGGCTAAGATCAGGATAGAAAGCTATTATTATCATTATATAGTATACATTTCTTTCTAACTTTTGTAATGATGGACGTGCAAAAGTTATGGAATATAATTTATCTGAAGACAAATGTTTTGTGAGGTAAAAAAAAAAATACATGTATCAGATGAGCAAAATTGTCTTCTGGTATTGTGAAATTGTTGACTGCAGATGTGTTGTCCACTGTAAATATATTCCTGCCTGGAAAAATGTACTAGGATCGAAAGTTCCTATCATAATCCATGAGAAATGTAGATGGGTCATTTTTTACCCCGCATATGCAAACCTGGGGTAGTAATGAAAGCAGTGATTATTAAGGAACATTAAAAAATATATTAAATAAATACTATCAGTTACATGCAGTTGAAGTCAGAGGTTTACATACACTTAGGTTGGAGTCATTAAAACTTGTTTTTCAACCACTCCACAAATTTCTTGATAACTATAGTTTTGGCAAGTCGGTTAGGACATCTACTTTGTGCATAACAAAAGTAATTTTTAATAATTCACTATCACAATTCCAGTGGGTCAGAATTTTACATACACAAAGTTGACAGTGCCTTTAAACAGCTTGGAAAATTCCAGAAAATTATGTCGTGGCTTTAGAAGCTTCTGATAGGCTAATTGACATCATTTAAGTCAATTGGAGGTGTAGAGGTATTTCAAGGCCTACCTTCAAACTCAGGGCCTCTTTGCTTGATATCATGGGAAAATCAAAAGAAATCAGCCAAGACCTCAGAAAAAACATTGTAGAACTCCACAAGTCTGGTTCATCCTTGGGAGCAATTTTCAAATGCCTGAAGGTACCATGTTCATCTGTACAAACAATAGTACGCAAGTATAAACACAATGGGACCACACAGCTGTCATACCTCTCAGGAAGGAGATGCGTTCTGTCTCCTAGAGATTAACATACTTTCGTGCGAAAAGTGCAAATCAATCCCAGAACAACATCAAAGGACCTTGTGAAGATGCTGGAGGAAACTGGTACAAAAGTATCTATATCCACACTAAAACAAGTCCTATATCGACAAAACCTGAAAGGCTGCTCAGCAAGGAAGAAGCCACTGCTCCAAAACCGCCATAAAAAAGCCAGACTACGGTTTGCAACTGCACATGGGGACAAAGATCGTACTTTTTGGAGAAATGTCCTCTAGTCTGATGAAACAAAAATATAACCTTTGATCCATAATGACCATTGTTATGTTTGGGGGAAAAAGGGGGAGGCTTACAAGCCGAAGAATACCATCCCAACCCTGAAGCACGGGGTTGGCAGCATCATGTTTTGCGGGTACTTTGCTGCAGGAGGGACTGGAGCACGTCACAAAATAGATGGCATCATGAGGAGGAAAAGTATGTGGATATTTTGAAGCAACATCTCAAGACATCAGTCAGGAAGTTCAAGCTTGGTCGCAAATGGGTCTTCCAAATGGACAATGACCCCAAGCATACTTCCAAAGTTGTGGCAAAATGGCTTAAGGACAACAAAGTCAAGGCATTGGAGTGGCCATCACAAAGCCCTGACCTCAATCCCATAGGAAATGTGTGGGCAGAACTGAAAAAGCATGTGTGAGCAAGGAGGCCTACAAACCTGACTCAGTTACACCAGCTCTGTCAGGAGGAATGGGACAAAATTCACCCAACTTATTGTGGGAAGCTTGTAGAAGGCTACCCGAAACGTTTGACCCAAGTTAAATAATTTAAAGGCAATGCTACCAAATACTAATGGATTGTATGCAAACCTCTGACCCACTGGGAATGTGATGAAATAAACAAAAGCTGAAATAAATCATTCTCTCTATTATTCTGACATTTCACATTCTTAAAATAAAGTGGTGATCCTAACTGACCTAAAACAGGGAATTTTTACTAATCCGGATTAGGATTAGGAATTGTCAGGAATTGTGAAAAACTGAGATTAAATGTATTTGGTTAGGATGTATGTAAATGCTTTTATTATGCTTTTATTGTGCAGATAACACATTCCTTCCGACTTCCGAATATATACAGGTCATATTTCACCCACATATGAAAACTTGGTGATGACGCAAAAACTATTTTTACTTCAAATAAGAAATTTTAAAATAAAACTATGTCGGAACATTAAATGCACATTATTTAAGGAATTCCTGGAATATTAAATGGGGGATCAATAGAGCAACAAATAAAACATTAGGCCGGTTCACTTTGACCCTGTATATGCATCCTAGGTTTAAGAAAATCAGTCAGTACACAGAACATGTGTTTTCTTTTATTCAAATGATCCATATAACATATTGATCATTGCCAAATATAATCCCCTGTATACTCTGAGAATGCACTCCCAAGTTGTTGGACTCTAACTCTGGCTAAACAAACATATAGTATGGCTATATGATGAAAGAGCTGATTCTTTTTTTTTGTTTTTCAAGTATTATTTGATAAAATCTGGCACTCACTAAATCACACACTAGATTAGAAGCATTAGAAAGCCACTATCATTATCTCTCATGTTTCCTGAGCTCATGAACATATCAACCAATTCAAAACCTGTCTTGTTTTCTGTTGGTGCCATAGGGATACTACTCTGTTCTCTCCAGAGGATCTGGCCTATGGTATATCCTTAATGAAATGTAAACTATTATCATCAAGACTAACAATGCCTTATCAAAATAATGAGTTCGTAATATCATGCTTTTATTGTGCAGATAACACAATCCTTTTAATTGCAGTAATTTGGGGGGGAGACTGTTTTATTATGCAGTCCCTTACTCCACCGAGCTCCTAAAGTAGGTCCCACACTGACCCAGCAGGCCAATTAAGACTGTTCCTTGATGGAACAGAGAGAAGGGTCACCAGGGACCAGACTAGTGCTGCTATCAGTGGACCATCCCAAGCCTGTTAAACAGTTCCTCCCAAGATAAAGACCTTGTTCTACGACATAGACTCTCTCACTAAAATGTGTCCGTCTCTGGGATGCCGCGTCGAGCAGATTTACTGAATTTATACATATGTCTGCCTGCCTGCCTCCCTGTCTGTCTCTCTTGTTCCCTCTCTCCCTACTCCCCCTCCTTTTATAGTGACAGCATTATTAACAGTGAAGTATTAAGAGCAACATGGGGGTACATTAATGTCAAACACACATGGTAGCTGTCAAGGCCATATGCTGCCATTTTGTTTTTTTACAATGACAAAAAGTCAAAGCAGAGATGAAAACCTTGACAGCTTGGTATGACATGCCATCTCAAAATCCTGAGGCCTCTCTTGTTTGCGCTCTCTATTTCTGTTTTGAGACATAGTAAAGGGATCAGAATGCACGTTAACACAGACAATCTCAGTCAATCCCCTCAGAGGTACACTCTGATGACATTACATGAGAAATAACCAATCAGAACTTTGGCTTCACTGAAAACAGTAACACGATTTGTGGCTGTGTGTATGTGCATTATCCAATTCTCCAGTGGTTCTTGGGATCGAGGTGATGTTCCAAATCATCTTATGGGAACAGCTAATTCATTTTCAATTGATCACAGTTTGAGGGAATACCCTTTTGTTTAGGTTTGTCAGAGGCCTGAGGATAGTGAGGGCCAATGTGTACCTCTGTGACAAAACAACATATTTGAAGAGTAAATTCATGTTTAAACATCTATATTTTATTATTGGTTCCATGTGCTTCCACCACCAGCCTCCCTCTATGCCCAGCGAGAGCCCCGTATCAGGCCAAGCACACTCTATCAAAGCCCCACTTCACCACGGACCCCAGTGGATAAAATAAAATACTGCACTTCTCGTTATTGACAGAGTGAAATGAAATAATCTATGATCCATGAACAAGTCCTAAATGAAATAATAATATCCTTAGCAGTGAAGAACGGATTGGAGGTACAGTAATTGAGCAGATGTATTTTGCGCCCGTGGAAAACAGGAGGGAAGGGGGCCGCCCCCGCTTGTCTCCTGAAAACAGCACCGGCTATTTTATTTAATCTCATATTGGAGGAATTATTGGCTGGTAATCCATTGTTAAACATCATTTAGAGTGATGGATGAAGAGTGTCAAGCTTTTCCCCACGTAATCAATTCATATCTCATTAGTACATATTATTTATGATTCTCATAATGTCCCCCCCGCGGGTGCTCAGCTGGGGAAGGGGCTGCAGATTGGAGGCCTCAGCTGTTGCTGAAATGAAGTGTGACATACTGTAGCTTATGACTTAATAACTGCATATATAAAAATGCTTTTGCTGGTGCTATTGATTTGTTTCAGCCCATTCCAGAAATGAATGGAGATGGTGGAGCTTTAATGGAACGTACTGAACTCCCCTCATACACACAAGGGGAATAACTCAGGCCATGGGGGATAAAGAAAAATAGCCTGCCTATATCCAGGGGGGAAATAAGTAACTCATATTCAAACTCTAAATAGTTTACTGAATTACTAAATAGGTGTAAAATTGATTTAAACAGTAGTCTGTAGAGGGGAACTCATTGGCTGCATTGCCAAGGTAATCTCAGAAAGGAAAGAATCCCAGTAAAGTAACTCCAGTTTGACCTATGGCCAGATGAATTTTCACCCTCTGAATAAAAACGAAGAGGCTCAGGAAGCAACGGAGCCAGTGGTGGAAGATAATGTCTAATGGGTAATTGTGTAAAATGGTATCAACGGGTGCTTCAGTTAAACTCATTTGCCCCCTCCTCTTTTTGATCTGTATTCTTCATTCAGGTGAGTCGTCCTCTTGCTTCTGGACTCATGAACATCCAATAATAGCCAATAAGATGGAATGAGTCATAAACAATGTTCAGGAGAGGTCGTGTTATCAGATTCAGAGTGTTTAATAGTCACATGTGCAGGGTTGCATGTGTGACTGCAGGGTACAGTGAAAATCTTAGGCTTCGAGCTCCAATATGCAGGACTATGTGAAATAAAATAATGAAAATTGTAATTAAAAAAACAATAGAAAATAGCACTATATACAAAATAGCAACTGTGGCAGTGATTAATGAATGAATGTCCATTGGGGTGGAGGCAGAGTACAGAAATGAGGGGGTGGCGGGAATGACATTAGGGGGAGTGGGGACCAAGTTAAATAAAATACAAAGACATTTTGAAACTTTTGGCCAGTCAGTTTTTGCCATGATGCTCCTGTACTACCCACATTTGAGTAATTGAAGCAGGGACAACAGGGCGTGGCTTGGGTGGCTGGGGTTCCTGATGATCTTCTTGGCCTTCCTGCGACACCTGGTGTTGTAGGTGTCCTGTAGGGCAGGCAATGTGAACCCAATGGTGCGTTCGGCTGCACGTGTCTCCCTCTTGGCCCTGCGGTCCGCGGCGGTGGAGTTGCCGTGATGCAGGCTGTGATGCATCCCAACAGTATGCTCTCGATGGTGCTCCTGTAGAACACTGTGAGGGCCCTCTGGGACAGGCCCAATTTCTTCTGCATTCTGAGGTTGAAGAGTCGCTGTCGTGCCTTCGTCACTATGGTGTCCCTGTGGTTAGACCATTTCAGCTTCTCTGAGTTGTGTACGCCAAGGAATTAAAAAGGTTACTGATTGTCTCCACAGTGGCCCCATTGATGAGGATGGGGGCGTGTCCCTCCTGAAGTCCACAATCAGCTCCTTAGTTTTGCTAATGTTGAAGGAGAGGTTGTTTACCTGACACCATGTTGTCAGAGTGCCTACCTCCTCCCTGTAGGCTGTCTCGCCATTGTTGGTAATCAGGCCTACTACTATCGTGTCGTCAGCGAACTTGATGATGGAGTTGGAACTGTGTGAGGCCACGCAGTCGTGGGTATACAGGAAATACAGGAGTGGACTGAGGACGCACCCTTGTAGGGCCCCATGTTGAGAATCAGTGTTGAGGAGGTAATGTTGCCTACCATCACCAACTGGGAGTGGCCCGTCAGGAAGTCCAGGATCTAATTGCATAGGGAGGAGTTCAGACCCACGGCTGTGAGCTTTGTGATGAGCTTAAAGTGCACTATGGTATTAAAGGCTGAGCTGTAGCTGATGAACAGCATCCTCACATATGCATTCCTTTTGTCCAGGTGGGTAAGTGCCATGTGTATTGCAATGGCGATTGCGTCGTCCGTGGATCTGTCAGGGTGGTAGGCAAATTGGAGAGGGTCGAGTGTGTCAGGGAGGGATGAGGTGATATAGTATTTGACTAGCCTCTCTCAAAGCACTTCATGATGACGGAAGTGAGTGCTGTTGGTCGGCAGTCATTCAGTTCAGTTACTTTCCCTTTCTTGGGCACAAGGATGATAGTGGATATCTTGAAGCAGGTGGGTATAGCGGCCTGAACTAGGGAGAGATTAAAAATGTCCGAGAACACAACAGCCAGCTGGTCTGCACGTACTCTGAGGTCAAGGCTAAGGATGCCGTCTGGGCCAGCAGCCTTTCGAGGGTTAACATGTTTGAATGACTTACATTCGTCCTCAGTGGAGACCGTAAGTGTGTAGCCCACGTTGTCATCGGGGGCTCTCCTAGGCAGCTCAGGGTCATTGCGCTCGAATCTTGAAAATAAGGTGTAGGGTGACGTTGTTGAATGTGATGTGGCTGGCTTTATTTTTGTAATCCATGATTGTTAGGAACTCCTGCCACATACACCTTGTATCCGACCTGCTGAATTGCTCCTTCATTTTGCCCCTATACTTGTGTTTAACCAAACTATTGTTCCCGGCCACCTTGCCCTGTTTATAAGCAGAATCTCTTTCAGTTTTCCTACAAGGCTGCTATCAATCCACAGTTTTTGATTCAGGTACATTTTGATAGATACTATCGGTATCACGTGATCGAGTTGATGTATTCATTGATGTTATCTCCAGAAGAAATGAAGAACTTATTTGCCTGTAAAATACCCATCATCTGCCTTGGTGGGAGAGGAGACGGGAGCCCAGATGGGAGAGGGAGAGGACGGCTGTGATCGATATCCTTGTCTAGGGCCTGGTGGAAAGGCAACTCTCAGGCTGTGCAGCGAGCCAGCGAGCACAGAAAAGGAAAAGTGTCATTTTGTGATCTTTATCCAGTAATCTTGCTGACACCGGCTCGGTGATATATGTATCGGCTGGTCTGGTCTAGTCTGCTCCGGGGCCCTTTGAGTCTCTCTCAGCCACAGAGCGTATCATCTCTACTGTGCGCTGGCCTGTATGCGGGTTATACTTACACACACAGGCTAGATGGAAGCCGTTACTGGGGAGAGCTGGGCTATGTAGAGAGTCATCTGAAATGAAAACGAAATTGACAAGAAAGGTGAATGTGGCGGTTGTGTGCAGTTATCCAGAAGGAAGCCCATATCACTTCACAGATAGATAAACGATCCCTTCCAGAGGTCACAACAGATCGAGAGGAAAATTATGATAGGGCATTTGGTAAAGAGATATGATCTAAGTAGCTGCAGATGAAGTAGATGAATTAGCTTTGATGTGGAGCTCAATATTGAATTATCACTGAATATGATACTGTGTGAGAATGCACTGTGTATGACCAAACTCTGTCTCTTAATTACTGCATTCATTTGTTATAATTAACTTAGAAATGAATGATCTACTGTATGCATGGGCTCAACATTTGTTTGCCACGAGACCATACTGTATGTATACAGGCTTTCAAAACCTTAATCAACATTTGATTTCAACAACTCAGATAAAAATACGTGGATTTAGCCATTTCTTTCCAAGTATTTTCCTGTGAAGGAGTCATTAAATACAGGCGCTCATTCTTTTTAATGTCCTTTTTTAATATCCAGAAAAGTTTTGAAGCAGTAAGGTGACCACAGACAATTTGGATGTCATGTCATAAGTCGCTCTAGATTTTCTATTTTTCTGCCTGTTGATTTCTTATAGGGCCATTTACTGGATGTTACGTTGATGAAGTGACTTAAAACGTTTTTTTCAACTTTATTGCCGTCATAGTAAAATGCTTTCATTAAACCTTATCACCTCTAAACACATCAGTTATATGGAAAAGCGTCATTGTACCAAGATACAGTGCATTCAGGAAAGTATTCAGACCCCTTAACTTTTTCTAAATGTTACGTTACAGCCTTATTTTTAAATGGATTAAATAGATGTTTCCTTCATCACTCTACTCACAATACGCATACTGACAAAGCAAAAAGTTCAACATTTTTGCAGATTTATAAAAAAAAATATGGAAATATCACATTTACATAAGTATTCAGACCCTTTAATCAGTACTTTCTTGAAGCACCTTTGGCAGCAATTACAGCCTTGGACATGACGCTACAAGATTGGCACACCTGTATTTGGGGAGTTTTTCGCATTCTTCTCTGCAGATCCTCTCAAGCTCTGTCAGGTTGAATAGGGAGCATCGCTGTACAGCTATTTTCAGGTCTCTCCAGAGATGTTCGTTCGGGTTCAAGTCCAGGCTCTGGCTGGGCTGCGCAAGGTCATTCAGAGACTTGTCCCGATGACACTCCTGCGTTGTCTTGGCTGTGTGCTTAGGGTCATTGTCCTGTTGGAAGGTGAACCTTCGCCCCAGTCTGAGCACTCTAGAGCAGGTTTTTAATCAAGGATCTTCTGTACTTTGCTCCACTCATGTTTCCCTCGATCCTGACTAGTCTCCCAGTCTCTGCCGCTGAAAAACATCCCCGCAGTATGATGCTGCCACCACCATGCTTCACCGTAGGGATGGTGCCAGGTTTCCTAAAGATGTGACGCTTGGCATTCAGACCAGAGAATCTTGTTTTTCATTGTCAGGGTCCTTTAGGTTCCTTTTAGCAAACTCTAAGCGGGCTGTCATGTTGGTTTTCCTATTGGGCCTTTTACTGAGGAGTGGCTTCTGTCTGGCCACTCTACCATAAAGGCTGATTGGTGGATTGGTGGAGTGCTGGAGCTCTGTCAGAGTGAACATATGGTTCTTGGTCACCTCCCTGACCAAGGCCCTTCTCCCCCGATGGCTCAGTTTGGCCAGGTGGCCAGCTCTAGGAAGAGTCTTGGTGGTTCCAAACTTCTTCATTTCAGAATGGTGAAAGCCACTGTGTTCTTGGGGACCTTCAATGCTGCATTATTTTGTTTGTACCCTTCCACAGATCTGTGCCTCAAAACAATCCTGTCTCTGAGCTCTACAGACAATTCCTTCGACCTCATGGTTTGGTTTTTGCTCTGACATGCACTGTCAACTGTGGGACATTATATAGACAGGTGTGTGCCTTTCCAAATCATGACCAATTAATAGAATTTTCCACAGGTGGACTCTAATCAAGCTGTAGAAACATCTGAAGGATGATCAATGGAAACAAGAAGCATCTAAGCTCAATTTCGAGTCTCATAGCAAAGGGTTTGAATACTAATGTTAAGGTATTGCATTTTTTTAAAATAAAAACCTGTTTTCGCATTGTCTTTTTGGGTTATTGTGTTTAGATTGAGGAAAATATTTAATTGAATCCATTTTAGAATAAGGCTGTAACGAAATGTGGAAAAAGGGAAGGGGTATGAATACTTCCTGAATGCACTGTATATGGTTCAGTTGTCCAATGTCTAAGTCAAATGCCAGTTTTCTTATCGTTGATGTCTAACTTAATTAGATATAGAGTCAGTTAACACTAAGAATCAAGTTGTGATAAAGACATAAGATATTAAATAAAACAATACAATATGTATACCATTGGACATTTGATTTTGAAAGCTACCTTGCCCCTTTGGGCCATCATATTACGACAACGTTATTGTGTGCAGACATTTCACTAAAACCACAATTCCTCAAGGTTTCATGTTGTACTTTACTTTCTATCAGAGCAAGCCTTGAACAATATCTAACTTACTGCTCGGGGGTTTACTTATACAAAGCTGCCACCTACTGGACACATACCATTATTGTATCCCAATGATGATAACGAAAAATGAAAGCTGAACCAAATATGTATATCCATACTGACATACAGTATTTTTCATTAGAATATTTGTCTGCCACTAAACGGTGGCCCTAATTTGCAAATCATTCTCTATAGGCCTAAAGTAGGCAGTTGATAACCTACAGTACCATGAATGAAACTACCACATTAAAACTTAACATTTTCAATCATCTCAATACTGGACATCCACAAACTGAAATACATCAGGTTGATCCCATAAGGCAGAAATCACGATCTAATCACAGAGCTTACGTTTAGGTGCCCTTCTACTGCCTTATGAAAAACCAACTTATGCCTACAGACCTAGGTCTCAGAGTGTTCTGTACAGAGAAAACAGACATGGTGTATGTATGAGGGCATTGTAGCCTTTACCAGGCTGTATAACGATGGAGAGGCATCTGCTGAGTTATTCATAAAGAGCCATTACACCTTATGCATTTTTAATTGGCCAGACATAGCCTTTTTGTCACAATATGGGGGGGTTGTAATGAATATTTACTGCCTATTATTATTAATGACCGAAGCGATTAATAAGCAGGGAAGAAGGCACATCGAAGCAATTAAATTCCACCATACTATTCATTTTCTGGTGAGTCGTATTATAAACGGCCCTTAAGATTGGATTATCATAAAGTTGGGTGCCGTTTCATGCGTTTCCATCCCATATGCAATGTTAATATCTGTGTGATCGCTCAGCATACTGTAGGCATCCAGGGATCCATATCTGGCCTAATGAATAATAGCAGAAGCAAGTAAAACTGAATAGGCTTTGTGATTTCTCTAATTGTGACTTTGTCTGTTGCCATGATTCTTTCTGTGGATCCTTGCCTATGTTCAACACGTATTTTGGAAAATTGTAAATTTACATCAACAACTTCTAATTTTGCCAGGAAATAAAAAGAGGCAAATAGTCTCGAATATTTCACAAATTATTTACATTACATTTTGACTGCATTACAAATGATTGCATTTAAACAGTGTATAATGCCGAGGAGTCAAATTTGGGACTACATTAGTGGAATGAAAAAAGCTCCCTTACATTCTTCGAAAAAAAGGTGCTATATAGAACCTGAAAGGGTTCTTCAGCTGTGCCCATAGGAAGAACCCTTTGAAGAACCCTTGCTGGTTCCAGGTAGAACCATTTTGGGTTCCATGTAGAACCCTCAGTGGAAAGGGTTTTACATGGAACGCAAAACCAAATGGATTCGACCTTGTATCGGCAATCTACCCCTGCATCCTGCTATTGCCATACAGTGTACACTTTTAGAAAGAAAAAAATGTGTAAGGGTTCTTCCGCTGTTCCCATAGGAGAACCCTTTTTGGTTACAGGTTAAAAAAAACGTTTTGGGTACAGGTAGAACAATTTTGGATTCCGTGTAGAACCCTCGGTGGAAAGGGTTCTACATGGAACCCAAAACGGTTCTACTTGGAACCAAAAAGGGTTATCCTATGGGGACAGCCAAAGAACACTTTTGTAACAAACAAAAAAGTATATGATGTATAGCAATAGCCGGATGCAGGGGTAGATTGCTGGTACATACAATAACAATTACTGCGTTCTCTCCCCCCCGTCTCTGTTTCGTTCTTGCATTTATTTAATTACATGTATTGCTCTGTTGTTGTTAGATAAGTGATACTCTACAGTAGTATGTCTGAACAGGATTGGAAATGTTTACTGTCGCATCCTAGCAACAACAAAAAAACATTGATACCACTCCTCTTAAACATTATGAAGAGTCTTATTAATCCAGTCAAAAGATGTAGTTACATTTTTTTTTTTAAATACAATTATGATACAGTATTTGGTGATCAATTGTCAAATGGATGTCTCCTATTCTACAGGACACCTGTCTCCTATCTCCTTATCTGTTAGGATCGAAGCACAGACTCTTGAATTACCTATCCACACAATGCCACCCAAGTTGGTGTAATCCGACCTTGAAATCAGAGCCAGCAAAACATTTATTAATTAAAGCCTAATCAAAAATGCTGCTCTCCTTTGGATGGGTGTCACACAGGAGGGATGATCTGTCCTGATTTTATTTTGCTTCCAAACCACATGATGCATTCAGACAATTAAAATGTCAACAAGTCATTCGCTGATAGGCCTGCGAGTGAGTACTGTGGAGCCGTGGGTCTGGGTTTAGGGTTTCTTGCGGTTTTTCCGACACTTCGAGGGCACGTTATTTGTTTTGGCTTTTTGCCATGTCCGCAAGAAAACCATGTTTGTCTGAGTGTGCGTCTGCATCCAGAGTTTGAAGGTCACACAGGCTCAAAGACAACCCACTTCCAACAAATGAAGAGTCAAATGGCTCTCTATCCAATGCTCTGTCCCTTAAGAGTAACTAAGATTAGGGAATGTTATATAGCAAACTGACGCATTTGCTTACATTATGGACACACTACTGTTCAAAAGTTTGGGGTCACTTAGAAATGTCCTTATGTTTGAAATAAAAAATATTTTGTCCATTAAAATAACATCAAATTGATCAGATATACAGTGTAGACATTGCTCATGTTGTAAATTACTATTGTAGCTGGAAACCACAAAACACCAGTCTCATCTTCAACAGCAAAGAGGCGACTCCGGGATGCTGGCCTTCTAGGCAGATTTCCTCTGTCCAGTGTCTGTGTTCTTTTGCCCATCTTAATATTTTATTTTTATTGGCCAGTCTGAGATATGGCTTTTTCTTTCCAACTCTGCCTAGAAGACCAGCATCCCGGAGTGGCCTCTTCACTGTTGACGTTGAGACTGGTGTTTTGTGGGCACTATTTAATGAATCTGCCAGTTGAGGACTTGTGTGAGGTCTGTTTCTCAAACTAGGCTCTCTAATGTACTTGTCCTCTTGCTCAGTTGTGCACCGGGGCCTCCCACTCATTATATTCCGGTTAGAGACAGTTTGCGTTGTTCTATGAAGGGAGTAGTACACAGCGTTTTACGAGATCTTCAGTTTCTTGGTAATTTCTCGCATGGAATAGCCTGAAGAACAAGAATGGACTGATGAGTTTCAGAAGAAAGTTCTTTGTTTCTGGCCTGTAATCGAACCCACAAATGTTGATGCTCCAGATACTGGTCTAAAGAAGGTCAGTTTTATTTCTTCTTTAATCAGAACTTCAGATGTGCTAACATAATTTCAAAAGGGTTTTCTAATGATCAATTAGCCTTTTAAAATGATAAACTTGGATTAGCTAACACAACATCCTATTGGATCACAGGAGCGATGGTTGCTGATAATGGGCCTCTGTACACTTCTGTAGATATTCCATAAAAAAAATCTGTTTCCAGCTACAATAGTCATTTACAACATTAACAATGTCTATACTTTATTTCTGATCAATTTGATGTTAAAAAAAAGTGCTTTTCTTTCAAAAACAAGGACATTTATAAGTGACCCCAAACTTTTGAATGGTACTGTATTTCCTGTTCGTTATGACATCGACATTAGACAATACCCATTGGGCAAAAAAAATGGTTGAATCAACATTGTTTCCACGTCATTTCAACAAAAGCATTCAACGTGGAAAACTGATTGGACTTGAAAAAAGTAGTCAACTTAAGGAAATGTTGTCATTTATTTTCACCCAACATTTGAACCTAAATGACATGGTACATTGTTGTGTTTATTTCATGTTGAATTCAGATTAGTTGACAAGTCAATCAAATAGAAATCAAAACTAGACGTTGAACTGACATCTGTGGCCAGCGGGTATTGAGTATGTTTGTGGTTGTCAGAATCACATCAGAAGATCTGTGGCATGTGGCAGTCATTACAATTGTGGTGCAAATGGAGAGTGCACATTGAAGACACTATAAGCTTGCTCAAATGTCTGATGTGTATGGAGTCTATGAAACACTAGTACAGACATCTGCATCATGGACACCACACACTGGGGTGCCATGGCATTCAAACAACAGATGTCTCTCTTACATTAGCTTTCAGATAAATCAATGTCATTCAAGGAGAAGAGTAAAATGCTCTAGTCTAGAAATGAGGGAACCATGTTGTGACATGGGACCGAGCATGAGGCCTGGTGAGCCCACAGAGGCAATGCTGTAGAAGAGTGTCAGACAGTTCATAGTTAATGAATGGCTGAGACATGAAGTGACTTTGGCTTCTAAGTGTTTGTGTGAGGGAGAGCAGTGTAGCGTGAAGCTGTGGAGATGAAAATGAAAATTGGAAGTGATTAAGATGAAACCATCAACCATAATCTGTCGCTACAAAACATTGAAACAGCACTGCTGGGAGGTCTGGTAGGGGATGGAGGGGAAGTGGGAGGGGCAGGGAGGACAGATAGTGTGCAACAGTGCGTGACTCCCTTTTCCCAGAGGGAGCGGACCAGGATAAGACTGACAGCTCTGATGATGTCATCAAAAGTGGCCCTGGCAGGATGTGCTTGAGAAAGATGCCCAGCTGGCGGGGGCTGGCGATTTAGGGGGCAGCCAAGCATGGCAGCTCTACTAAGGGCAGTGCATAATTCTAAGCAGCATGGGTAAGGGGGAAATTTGGAGTAAAAAAAGCACAGAGTAAAGAGTATAGCTTCGCCATAAATAATGAAACACAGATGACATTCTTTACCTTCAGGCTGGCTATGTGGCATGCTTGTTTTTCTTTAACCCCCTTTTGTCTTTTTCTTCATTGGATTTTAACCAAAGCGTTTAGAAAATTGAAAGAACACTATTCAAAAACAAGTCAACAAGAAATGACTAAATGAAAGCCCTCAAGGTATTAAGAATTAAATGGCTTTCTTTGTGGCGAAAGCTGGAATCCTTATTGGTGGAACAGCCATGTCCGTTTGCGATATCACGACAACAAAGAAATGACTGCAAACAAAAAAACACTGTTTTTTTCCGTCGAACATCATTGCATGAGCGATAGAACAGCAGCAAATGTAATGCCATTTTTTTACCTTGACGTGCAACGCTCCCCCAGCACTCCCCACCTCTGCTTGTTAACAATGTCACACCCTGATCTGTTTCACCTGTCTTGTGCTTGTCTCCACCCCCTCCAGGTGTCACTCATTTCCCCATTATCTCCTGTGCATTTATACCTGTGTTTTCTGTTTGCCTTGTCAAGCCTACCAGCGTTTTTTTCCCGTACTTCTGTTTCTTGTTAGTTCCTGTTTTCTAGTTTTCCCGTTTTTTGACCATTCTGCCTGCCCTGAGCCTGCCTGCCATTCTGTACCTTACTGACTCTGCCCTGGATTATATTGACTTCTGCCTGCCCTGAGCCTGCCTGCCATTCTGTACCTTACTGACTCTGCCCTGGATTATATTGACTTCTGCCTGCCCTGAGCCTGCCTGCCATTCTGTACCTTACGGACTCTGCCCTGGATTATATTGACTTCTGCCTGCCCTGAGCCTGCCTGCCATTCTGTACCTTACGGACTCTGCCCTGGATTATATTGACTTCTGCCTGCCCTGAGCCTGCCTGCCATTCTGTACCTTACTGACTCTGCCCTGGATTATATTGACTTCTGCCTGCCCTGAGCCTGCCTGCCATTCTGTACCTTACGGACTCTGCCCTGGATTATATTGACTTCTGCCTGCCCTGAGCCTGCCTGCCATTCTGTACATTACTGACTCTGCCCTGGATTATATTGACTTCTGCCTGCCGTTGACCTGTTGTTTGCCTGCCCCCTGTTTTGTAAATAAGCATTTGTTATTTCAATCTGTCTGCATCTGGGTCTTATCCTGAGGTCTGCCATGACCGTGCCTTGAATGCATTGCTGGAGCAATTCTGCGGATTATCTGGGAGGCAGCCGGCCACGACAGTAAACTCCCAGCCCCTCAGTAACATTGCTGTCAGCAGTACGTCTCTCCAGGCCACCCTGGCTTCCCGAGAACCCTGCTTACCTCCTCCGGAACGCTTCGCTGGAGGGTCAGGAACCTGTCAGGCGTTTCTCTCCAGTGTTCCCTCACCTTCAAGCTGTAGCCCTTCCCCTCTCGAAGATAGCATATCTCATAACGCTAATGTCCGGGAGGGTTCTCGCCTGGGCTACAGTGGCGTGGGAACAACAATCTGCTGTGTGTTTCAGCCTGCAGGAGTTCGTGGCTGAGGTAAAAAAGGTTTTCGATTCTCTGTTGTCCGCGAGAGAAGCTGCCGGTAAGTTACTCCAGCTTTGTCAAGACTCCCGCAATTGATTTCCTCACATTGGCTGCCGAGAGTGCCTGGAACCCGGAATCCCTGTTTAATACATTCTTTCATGGATTATCTGAGGAGGTTAACGATGAGCTCACAGCCCGGGAGCTACCTACGGATCTCGACTCACTCATCACCTTGACCATCTGTATCGATGGGCGGCTACGGGAATGTAGGAGGGAGAGGAGGTCTGATTCTGGTCCTAATCGCTCGCCCAAGGATCCCACCTTGCCCCGAGGAACGCTGGAAGTCCCCAGCATCTATGTCCCCGAGAGAATCCGAGTTTACCCGAGTTCCCCCGAGGTCTGCTGACTCGCCTTTGCCCGAGCCGATGCAACTCGGCAGAGCTAGGCTTTCTCCAGCCTAACGCTTACGCAGACTTAACTGCCGGTCATTATGTGTCTACCTGTCCATTTAAAAGACCATGCTCATCAGTAGGTACGAGTACTCTGGTGGGCCCTACGGAGAATGTTTCTACTACCCTTACTTGCACCACTCTCCATGCCATCCTGCAGTCAAAATCACAGTGAGTCTGTACAGTTTATGCTCATCAAGTCTTCTCAGGTTCCTGTGATATTAGGGTATTCTTGGCTCCAGCGCTACAATCCCCTTATCAACTGGACTGCTGGTACTATCATGGGCTGGAGCCCGTTCTGCCATGCCCACTCTCCTCCATTCCCGCAGAGTACCAGGACCTCCAGGAGGTTTTCAGCAAGGCCCGGGCCCCTTCGCTTCCTCCGCATCGACCCTATGACTGTGGTATCGATCTTCTCCCCGGGGACGGCTGTATTCACTGTCACTCCAGTGTTCCAATGGCACATTGTGTTAGCTAATCCAAGTTTATAATTTTAAAAGGCTAATTGATCATTAGAAAACCCTTTTGCAATTGTTAGCACAGCTGAAAACTGTTGTACTGATTAAAGAAGCAATAAAACTGCTGGCCGTCTAGGCAGAGTTGCAAAGAAAAAGCCATGTCTCAGACTGGTCAATAAAAAGAAAATATTAATATTGGCAAAAGAACACAGACACTGGACAGAGGAACTCTGCCTAGAAGGCCAGTATCCCGGTTGCCTCTTCACTGTTGATGTTGAGACCGGTGTTTTGCGGGTACTACTTAATGAAGCTGCCAGTTGAAGACTTGTGAGGCGTCTGTTTCTCAGCCAGTGTTTTCTGTTGAGCCAGTATTTTCTGTCGCCAGTTCATCTTGTCTCGTCAAGCCTACCAGAGTTCTTTTCTGTACTCCTGTTTCTCGTTCTCCCGGTTTTTGACCATTCTGCCTGCCCTGAGCCTGCCTACCGTTCTGTACCTTATGGACTCTGTACTGGATTATATTGACCTCTGCCTGCCGTTGACCTGTTGTTTGCCTGTTTGAAATAACAAATGCTTATTTAGAAATCTGTCTGCATCTGGGTGTTATCCTGAGGTCTGATAAACAAAACAATTACAACGGCTGTGGGGCAGACAGTAGTACAGTTTCCCCCTACTGCGGATTCTATCTTTAAAGGACTTCCTTTATGAGTTTCAGTTCTCTTTCACTTTTGTTTTCTTACAAGAAAATGGCCGAAGCAGAGGATGCAATGGTATTTTTAACAAAGACACTGAAGCTGTCTCTTTTAACCTATTAATCCCAGGCCTTTGGAATGACCCCTCCTTTCCCCTTCCCTAATGTTTTAACAATTTACTCACCCCAGAGCATACAAGTGTTTTCACTATAAATGACAAGTCTAAGTAATTGATGGAATGTTTTTTTTTACTTACTTGTTATGCATGGACACCTAAAAGGTCATTTGAACCGGATTTTTCAAGAAGTTAAATAATATGATAATTTTTTACAATTATGTGAGCCGATTATGGGATGACTATGAAACCATTGTTTGATAGGTAAATACGTTTCAAGTATCTGGGAGCCTCCAATAAAGTTCTATATAAGATGTGTTCATTTTAGGGGTATACATTATAATGTCCCTAAAAATAAATACAAATACATGTTCTTGAGAAAAGCATATTTGTTCAGTATATTCAATGTAAAGTACACTTTTTTATATATAGACCAAAAGTGTTTATATTGCCTTCAACACAAATGAACAAAGTCATCATAGAATACTGAATACAGTTTGAATAGAGTATTATAAGGAAGGTGACTGGGTTAGCTGGGTGTCTCCTTCACAGCAACATTTATAAGAGGCCACACACCTGCCACCAAGTGGACAGCTCTTGAAATTACAGAGAGCAGACAATGTTTGTAAAATAATGGAAATACTCTTAAATTACATTGTTGTATTTTGTTATTGTCTTTACAAACTATTTTTTGGGGAGGGATTGTGATTTGCATTTTGCTGAAAATATTGACCATGACTATCAACAGAGAATCAATTATTGATTTCATCCATTTAAGGAGGGCAAATATGTGTCTATATAAACTCAGAATACATAGAAACGTCTCTTTTTTGAGGACCCTGTCTTTCAAAGATATTTAGTCAAAATCTAAATAACTTCACAGATCTTCATTGTAAAGGGTTTAAACACTGTTTCCCATGCTTGTTCAATGAACCATGAACAATGAATGAACATGCACCTGTGGAACGGTCGTTAAGACACTAAAAGCTTACAGACGGTAGGCAATTAAGGTCACAGTTATGAAAACTTAGGACACTAAAGAGGCCTTTTTACTGACTCTGAAAAACACCAAAAGAAAGATGCCCAGGGTCCCGGCTCATCTGTGTGAACGTGCCTTAGGCATGCTGCAAGGAGGCATGAGGACTGCAGATGTGGCCAGGGCAATAAATGGCAATGTCCGTACTGTGATACACCTATGACAGAGCTACGGGGAGACAGGACGGCCAGCTGATCATCCTCGCAGCGACAGACCACGTGTAACGACACCTGCACAGGATCTGTACATCCGAACATCACACCTGCGGGACAGGATGGCAACAACAACTGCCCAAGTTACACCAGGAATGCACAATCCCTCCATCAGTGCTCAGACTGTCCGCAATAGGCTGAGAGAGGCTGGACTGAGGGATTGTAGGCCTGTTATAAGGCAGGTCCTCACCAGACATCACCAGCAACAATGTTGCCTATGGTTACAAGCCCACTGTCGCTGGACCAGACAGGACTGGCAAAAAGTGCTCTTCACTAAACGAGTCGCAGTTTGTCTCACCAGGGGTGATGGTCAGATTTGCGTTCATTATCGAAGGAATGAGCGTTACACCAAGGCCTGTACTCTGGAGCAGGATCGATTTGGAGGTGGAGGGTCCATCATGGTCTGGGGCAGTGTGTCACAGACTGAGTGTGTTGACATTGCAGGCAATCTCAATGCTGCGCGTTACATCCTCCTCCCTCATGTGGTGCCCTTCCTGCAGGCTCATCCTGACATGACCCTCCAGCATGACAATGCCACCAGCCATACTGCTCGTTCTGTGCGTGATTTCCTGCAAGATCAGTGTTCAGGGTTCTGCCATGGCCAGCGAAGAGCCCGGATCTTAATCCCATTGAGTACGTCTGGGACCTGTTGGATCGGAGGGTGAGGGCCATTCCCCCCAGAAATGTCCGGTTACTTGCAGGTGCCTTGGTGGAAGAGTGCCTTGGTTCTTCACAGCAAGAACTGGCAGATCTGGTGCAGTTCATGAGGAGGAGATTGGACACTGTGGTGGGATGAACAAGATGACCTTTAAAACGGTGTAAAATACGTACATGTTTGAGGAATTTAAATCATTTCTGTTGTTTTGAATTTGGCGCTCTGCACTTTCACTGGCTGTTGTCATATCGATCCCTTTAATGGGATTGCAGCCCTAAGAAGTTTTAAAGTAGTAGTGTAATATGATTGTATATGAGAAAATTGGTAGGCATGTGAGCTAAATGCAATAAAGTGATTTATGATCAGATATTCTGTTTTGCACATCTGAACTGCTGTGTGAGTTAATTTTGTCCCCCCAAAAAGTTGAGCCTAAAAATGTTTTGTCCTAATACAACTCCTGGTGTTGGTTTGCCAACTTGTACAAACAAACTAATGAATGGGGCACTTTTCCCAATAAGGAATGTGATTAAAACACTGCAGAGACGTCATGTAGTTGGTGGCAAAGCCAGGGGTGAAATATTAATCTTTCAATGCAACTTCGATAATGTATACATTAAATATATTGGTTTCTAAGTATATATAGATGCAATTTTTAGAGTGAATACTACATTTCTCTTTCAACAATGATGGCAAAAGCAAAAAGTTAAATGTATTCCACTTTTCCCTATGTAGCCATTATGAATGATATATCCCAGATCGAGACCCCAAATATGTCACAGCCCAGGACATCATGGTATGTTTTTTACAGTAATATTGGTCAAGCTAGGTTATATTCAACATATCGGTCGTTAAACTGTATCATAGACTGAGGTTATAGGGGTTGTCTAACTTGTTAAGATGTTTTTTTGCTTTGGGGAGGGTTGTGTGTTTTTTTTATTAGGCACAGAGGAGAGTAAGTGTGTTTTTTCTCTGGTATACATTTGCTCTTTGCAGATTTTAGCATATAATTTCTTCCATCCTAGCCAAATGTCCTAATCTGCTTGCATGCGCCTCCCCTTTCTCAAGGTGTTTTGGTACTACACTATGCTTTTCCACTTTTACTATAGAGCAGGTCAATAAATCAGTCTACCAGTCTATCCTGTCCTCTATCCACCATTCATAGTGACAATATTGGAGGTGGATCCTTTGTCCAGATCTGCAATAGGCTTACTGGCAGTCATGCCAGACATAAAAGTGTTCAAAGCTGCATACATTTTCCATATGAATTCACAACAACAAAGAGGAATAGCTGAGACCAGGTACACCATTGCACATGAAAGGACAGTGAAGACAGGAGACATTCAGATCAAAGAGCTCCACTATTGATCCTGTTTATGGACGACAGAATTATCCTACCTACAGTTGAATTCAGAAGTTTACATATACTTAGGTTGGAGTCATTAAAACTTGTTTTTCAACCACTCCACAAATGTCTTGTTATCAAACTATAGTTTTGGCAAGTTGGCTAGGACATCTAAATTTTCCAACAATTGTTTACAGGCAGATTATTTCACTTATAATTCACTGTATTACAATTCCAGTGGGCCAGACGTTTACATATACTAAGTTGACTGTGCCTTTAAACAGCTTGGAAAACGATGTTATGACTTTTAGACTTCTGATAGGCTAATTGACATAATTTTAGTCAATTGGAGGTGAACCTGTGGATGTATTACAAGGCCTACCTTCAGACTCAGTGGCTCTTTGCTTGACATCATGGGAAAATCTAAAACAAATCAGCCAAGACCTCAGAAAAAAATTGTAGACCTCCACAAGTCTGGTTCATCCTTGGGAGCAATTTCCAAACGCCTGAAGGTACCACGTTCATCTGTACAAACAATAGTACGCAAGTATATGGGACAACGGAACCGTCATACCGCTCAGGAAGAAGACGCGTTCTGTCTCCTAGAGATGAACGTACTTTGGTGCGAAAAGTGCAGATCAATCCCAGAACAACATCGAATGACCTTGTGAAGATGCTGGAGGAAACAGGTACAAAAGTATCTATATCCACAGTAAAACGAGTCCTATATCGACATAACCTGAAAGGCCGCTCAGCAAGGAAGAAGCCACTGCTCCAAAACTGCCATAAAAAAGACAGACTATGGTTTGCAACTACACATGGGGACAAAGATTGTACTATTTGAAGAAATGTCCTCTAGTCTGATGAAACAAAAATAGAACAGTTTGGCCATAATGACCATCATTATGTTTGGAGGAAAAAGGGGGAGGCTTGCAAGCCGAAGAACACCATCCCAACCCTGAAGCACGGGGTTGGCAGCATCATGTTGTGGTGGTGCTTTGCTGCAGGAGGGACTGTTGCACTTCACAAAATAGATGGCATAATGAGAAGGAAAATTACGTGGATATATTGAAGCAACATCTCAAGACATCAGTCAGGAAGTTAAAACTTTGTTGCAAATGGGTCTTCCAAATGGACAATGACCCCAAGCATACTTCCAAAGTTGTGGCAAAATGGCTTAAGGACCACAAAGTCAAGGTATTGGCCTCAATCCCATAGAACATTTGTGGGCAGAACAGAAAAGGCGTGTGCGAGCAAGGAGGCCTACAAACCTGACTCAGTTATACCACCTCTGTCAGGAGGACTAGGACAAAATTCATCCAATTTATTGAGGGAAGATTTTGGAAGGCTACCCGAAACGTTTGACCCAAGTCAAAGAATTTCAAGTTAATGCTACCAAATACTAATTGAGTGTAAACTTCTGACCCACTGGGAATGTGATGAAAGAAATAAAAGCTGAAATAAATCATTCACTCTACTATTATTTCTGACATTTCACATTCACTTAAAATAAAGTGGTGATCCTAACTGATCTAAAACAGGGAATTTTTTACTAGGATTAAATGTCAGTAATTGTGAAAAACTGAGTTTAAATGTTTTTGGCTAAGGTGCATGTTAACTTCCGACTTCAACTGTAGACTAGCCTACAACACCACAATCTAAGTGTGTATAAAATTAGATATTTTTTTATGTGCACTACGTATTGATGGGAACACAACTCCGATGGCAAAATGCATACTGTTTTAATGCAGATTTTAGAGTATTCCCATGAAAATCTGTCGCTGATTGAATGGAAACCTAGCTATAGACACCATAAAGACTCTGGAAAGTGCACTAGTTCAGTGTCACTTTGATTATGCCTGCACATTATCGTTCACCAGCAGCTCTGGGGAAGAATAAAGAATAAGCTACAGGCCAGCCAAAACAAGCTTGTAAGAATTGGACAAACTCTACCCTCATATTCATCTGGAGGCCAAGCATTTTTTAAGCAGCTAGGCTGGCTATTTGTGGAAAAAAATAGTAGTATTAATTCAACTTGGTCTGGTCCACATAATTATCACGGACTCAGCCCCCAGGTACCTATCTAACTATTTTTCATTTGTTAGAAATGTCCACCCGCATGACACCAGAATCTCAGCTTTAAATATAAGAGTATATCTGGTAAGAACACTTATTTTATATACCAGCTCTTGAGTGGAACAAACTACCACAGCAACTTAAAGCCATACGAACCATAACAACCTTCAAGAAAGAATGTTAAATCTGGCTAATGTGTGTACAGTATAACCTTTTAGTCTCTGAAATGTGTCTGTATCTACAGTTCCTTCAGAATGTATTCAAACCACTTGACTTATTCCACATTTTGTTGTTTTACAACCTGAATTCAAAATGGATAATACATTTTCTCACCCATCAACCCACAATACCCCATAATGACAAAGTAACAAAATGTTTATAGAAATGTTTGCAATTTTATTGAAAATGAATTATCTAATTTATATAAGTATTCACACCCGATTCAATCACCTTTGGCAGTTACTACAGCTGTGAGTCTTTCTGGGTAAATCTCTCAAACATTTCAACACCTGGATTGTGCAGCATTTGCCCATTATTATTTTAAAAATTCTTCAAGCTCTGTCAAATTGGTTGTTGATCATTGCTAGACATCCATTTTCAGGTATTGCCATAGATTTTCAAGCAGATTTAAGTCAAAACTGTAACTTGGCCAGTCAGGAACATTTACTGTCTTCTTGGTAAGCAACTCCAGTGTTTTAGGTTATTGTCCTGATGAAAGGTGAAATCATCTCCCATTGCCTGGTGGATACCGGTTTTTCCTCTGGGATTTTGCATGTGCTTAGCCCCTCCCATTTATTTTTTATCCAGTCCTTATCGATTACAAGCATACCCATAACATGATGCAGCCACCACTATGCTTGAACATATGAAGCGTGGTACTCAGTAAATGTGTTGTACTGGATTTGCCCCAAACATTACACTTTGGGACAAAAAGTGAATTGCTTTGCCACATTTTTTTTGCAGTATTACTTTAGTGCCTTGTTGCAAACAGGATGCATCTTTTGGAATACTTTCATTATGTACAGGCATCCTTCTTTTTACTCTGTCAATTAGGTTAGTATTGTTGAGTAAAAGGGCGAACCTGTTTTTGAAATGCACTGCTGGACTGAGGGACCTTTACAGAAAATTGTATGTGTTGGGTACAGAGATGAGGTAGTCATTCAAAATAATGTTAAACTCTATTATTACACATAGAGTGTGTCCATGTAACTTATTATGTGACTTGACAAGCACATTTTTTTACTCCTGTACTTAAGTAGGCTTTCATTAACAAAGGGGTGAACACTTATTGACTCACTTATTGACTCAAGACACTTACTTGTGTGTAGGCCAGTGAAGAAGAAAAAAGGAACATTTCATCTATTTTAAATTCAGGCTGCAACACTTGGATAAAGTCCATACTTTCTGAAGGCACTGTATGTAATTGTATATGTATTTATATAAAAAATAATAATTGACAAGTAAAAATCAATCAATCAATCCAAACTGTGCAGCGGCAATTTGATGAATCTGTTAAAGAAACACCAAAAAGTGTAATGATATTCAGAGATTGTCAAGCAAAGCCGTTGCTATTGGGTAGGACTACAAGGTAGGGAGGAATGTGTTTTTTGTTTGTCAACATTGACAGGTCTATTTATTGTGGTGTTGAAAATGCAAACTATGACATTGAAGCGCCCCAAAATTGGTATGCTTTGTTTATTGGTTGGCACAGATACCTGTTGTTGGAAAATGTTTGAATATATTTTATATCATTCGAAATACGTTAAAACAACGTTATTACAACCAGTTTAATTCGAGGTGACGTGCGATGCGTAAAGGCCATACTCGTTGAAGTCAATTACAACAATGTTCAATGTCATATTGAGGGAACACTGGATGTTTTACTGTTGCAATCACTTGTTACTGTAGCCAATGCTATTTAACAAACTGTAGCATCAATCCGCAATGGACTATGAGAATATTGTGTGCCAGCCGAATTGGAGTTGATGACAACCCAAAGACCGTCAATAACCTACAGAACTTGAGACAAACACATGTAGTATTAAGCCATGGAACGCCTTGATTGGTCAGTGAGTGGCCAAGCCATCATAACTACAACTTGTTTACTAATCAAAACGCAGCCCTTTCACACTATACCCAGCCTTTGCACTCATAATAACTACTATAAAAATAGCTAAAATATTTACAACACCCACCCTGACCTGTAGAGCAGTTGAGGCTTCTCAAAGAAGGAAGGGTAGGACCATCCTCCTCAGTGAATTTCTGATTTTTAGATCAAACTTTACTCAAATGTATTTATGTCACCAAATAACTGATTAAAACACAGTTTTGCAATGAAGGTCTACAGTAGCCTCAACAGCATCCTCTAGGGTGGCACAATGGGGTAGCTGGAGGACAGCTATTTTCCATCCTCCTCTGACTTTAATACAAAACCTAGGAGGCTCATGGGTCTCACCCCCATCCATAGATTTACACAGGAATTATGACAACTTCCAGAAGAACGTCTTCCAACCTATCAGAGCTCTTGCAGCATAAACTGACATGGCGTCCATCCAATCAAAGGATCATAGAATAAATCTCGTACTGAAAGCATAAGCTACAGACAGCTAGCACTGAAGTGGATAAAGTGTGGTGAGTTGTTGACTCAGAGAGAAAGAAAATAGTTGAACCGTTTTGAACAAATACATTTTTTCAAAAATAAAGGAGAAGCAGCAGAAAGAGATATATTTAGTTGTATTTTCTTCTTCGTCTTAGTTTACCTTTCACTTGTAATGAATACTCAGGGAGAAAAAGGTGTAGATTCACACGCAGAGTGCGGCAGGTGTTTATTTCACCTTCGCAGAAGGCAGGAATCGCGATCACAGGCAGGCAAACGGGCAGGTGAATCAAAACTAGGACTGAAGGCTATAACTGGTTCTCACGAACCAGCGAGGAAAAGGCTTAGTAGAGTCAAAACAAACACTACCTCACAAAGGCACAAACAGAATGAACTGAACTAAATAAGGAGATGAGACCAGCTGAGTAACTAACATAGGGGAAATCATTGAACAAAAATGAAAGACAGCGCTACATTCAAGAACACAAAGACACAGGGCTACGTTCAAGAACCCAACGAAACAGAACTCAAGGTTGACTAAGAAAATAAATACAGAAGCTTTCATCACTCTTAGTTAATGCAGCTAATTGAGCCTACTCAACAACCTGACTTAAACAGAGAGGAAATAGCTACGGCTATCCAGCACTGCAACTTTTCCAAGGTAAGCTTACCATTTTATTAGTTTATTAACACCTGAGCCCACCAATATAACCGCTAAACTGCTTGCTGTACACTGTACTGTGTGATTGGATTGTGGGTTTACTAAAGCGTTAATTCTCATTTGTTGACTATGACATTAGCAAATATGGTGATAACGATATAGGCTCTGTAGTGGTTATTAATTATGGTAGTAAGGTTTGGCTTGAAGAGGTTTTTGTGCCTGGACACAGACAGCTGTGTCCGCAAGTGAAGGGGAAAAGGTGAGAGAAGGAGAGCCTGTAGATGCGAGAAGGAATTTTACAATGAGCAAGGTGATGATGCTGTATGTGGCTGCAATGGAAGTGAAAGGTGTGTTTGGGTGATCAGGGTTGTATTCATTCTGCCGATTCTGTTGCAAAATGTTTCTTAAATGGAAAGGAACAGGGATGGACCTACATATTGTTTTGTAACTGTTTGGTCTAATGATTACACCTCAGATCAGCTAGATGCAGGCAAGAGTGTGCAAGGTGGTATTGAATGTGTCACTGTTTGTCACCTTGATTACTCACTTTTGTCTCTCTCGATTTGTGCACCTACGTTATAAACGTTCAGTTGTAGGCTAGGTTGTAGCAACCTCATGATGGGTATAGGGCAAATATGAGTAGTATGTAAGTAGCCTAGCTAATGTCAGCTATGCTAGCGATGATAGTGATAATGATTATTAAAGTATACATAACCAGATACATAACCAACAGTCTATGGTCTAGCTACCAGTATACTCACCACCATTGGAGACCAACAAACTCCAACTAGCTATTCCACATGGTAGGGTCCTTCAGCAGGGGATACAAACCATAGTTGACTGGGCATCCTCCTGGAAGCATGCATTATCGAACCGGAGCCGAAAGCATGGTCAATCTGAAAGCATGGTCAATCTGAAAGCATGGTCAATCTGAAAGTGTCATGCAGCTGAGTGAGGACCCAACAGCGATTCAACAGAAACAGAGTCTTTTAATGTCCAAACAGGGAAAACATAAATCCTCAATCTTTACAGGAGATGTCCAAACAGGGAAAACATAAATCCTCTATCCTTGCGGGAGAGTCCTCCTTCTAGTAGTAGAGGAGAATTGCAGGGCTAGCGGCAACAGACTGCAGGTCCCTCTGGGTAGGCGTGGGCCGTAGAGGACAGAGACACCTGCTCACACGCATCATCTGATGAAGAGGCAGATTACGACAGGACGGGACAAGGGCAAAGCAAACAAGAATCCGACAAGGACAGAAGCAGAAACAGAGAGAGAAATAGAGACTTAATCAGAGGGCAAAAGAGGAGACAGGTGTGAGAGAGTAAACGAGGTCGTTAGGAGAATGGGGAACAGCTGGGAGCAGGAACGGAACGATAGAGAGAGAGAGAGAGATAGTAACCTAATACGACCAGCAGGGGGAAACGAAGAGAAGAGAAAGCACAGGGACAAGACATAACATGACAGAAAGCATGGTTAATCTGAAAGCATGGTCAATCTAAAAGCATGGTCAATCTGAAAACATGGTCAATCTGAAAGCATGGTTAATCTGAAAGCATGGTCAATCTGAAAGCATGGTTAATCTGAAAGCATGGTCAATCTGAAAGCATGGTTAATCTGAAAGCATGGTCAATCTGAAAGCCTGGTCAATCTGAAAGCCTGGTCAATCTGAAAGCATGGTCAATCTGAAAGCATGGTCAATCTGAAAGCATGGTTAATCTGAAAGCATGGTCAATCTGAAAGCATGGTCAATCTGAAAGCCTGGTCAATCTGAAAGCATGGTCAATCTGAAAGCATGGTCAATCTGAAAGCATGGTCAATCTGAAAGCATGGTCAATCTGAAAGCATGGTCACGACGTCTGTGATCCTTTGAACACGGTGGGGCGATGAAACAAAGGAGCCCCATTCAGTGAAGGTAAACTAAAGTGGGCGGAGGGGCGATTTGCATGTAGAGTTTGGCAAAAGGGGGCATGAATTGTTGACATAACGTAATCCAAACCTAACCTTCATTTACTTGTGAGGCACTCAGGTTCCAAACTCAATTTAGACGAGACTGACTATGACCAAAATTATCCTATTCAAACTTTGTAGTAAATTTTAATATTCTAAAAAAAATCTGTAGACTACCTTGTTGGTTTTGTGTCGAATTTAGGCATAACTGTGACCTCTTCTGTGTTAAAGAAACCACAAAGTTTATTGCACTATAAAGACAAAGAAAGACGATTCACACACCTGTGCAGCGCATAAGTTAATGTTTGAAGCAGTGACAATGATAACTCCCTTTTACTAAATTAATCATGAAGAGTCTCCTCATCCCTAAAATAAACAATGAGATATTTTATTTTTTATTTAACTAGGCAAGTCTGTTAAGAACAAATTCTTATTTACATTGACGGCCTAGGAACAGTGGGTTTATTAACTGCCTTGTTCAGAACAACAGATTTTTACCTTGTCAGCTCGGGGATTCGATCAAGCAACCTTTTGGTTACTGGCCCAAACACTCTAACAACGAGGCTACCTGCCAGCCAAGATATGTTAGCGATAGAGCTATTACTGTGCAACGTAGACATTCTATTTTCTCCCGAGATTGCAAAACAATTTATGTTGATGTAGTGCCCATCAGTTATGAATGTTTCAACCTCTGTGTTGAGAAGTTGTGTTTTTACCATCAGTTGCTGGTTTCAAAGAGCACCAAAAACTACACTAACCTGTTCTAACATGTCCACCTGTGAATCCGAGGCCATGATTTTGTTTCTGTTGTAGGTGTGGTATTGAAGCAACCTTTATTGCGCACAAGAGAGGCGCATGCTTGCAGCTCCCCCTAGTGGTAACGCAAAGTATACGCGTATTAATGCAAAACCATGGAGGACTAGGCTACAATAATAATGTTGTGCACAAACAAGGGGTTGGAACTACAATTATTTTCCAATGGTTTCATTCTGAAAATAACCTTTTTTTCCATTCCATGGTTATGACCAGCAAAATAAAGTTCTGAACCGGTTCCTCTTCCTTTTAAACTTCTGAATTGGGCATTTTTTTTACATTTACCTCAACATTAAATTACTTCACCAATGTGGATAAAGCAGTTTGCTATGGAGTGGGCAAGCTATTTATAAGAGTAGCATGAGATGCACATTCTTCAGGTGGGTAGAAAGCGAGAGAGGGTGTAGGAGGAGACTTGGTGCACGGGGCACTGGGCGTCTTGTTGTTTAGGCCTGAATTAGGCCCACGGCTTCTATGAAGGAACTTTGAATGTCTGAGAGATGGCCGTAGGACCAGAGCTTGCTAGCTAGAGTAGACTATGCTTCGGAGGGGGAGAGGCAGGTAGCCTAAACACGCAACACACGCTGGCATTGGTTTTCAGCTGGCAAGCAGAGACACTGGAATACTTTTCTGAGGGATAAAGTGAGGGCTTTTCATAGGTTCCTGTTCTTTTAAAATAACAGTTCTGTGATCCGGAATAGTACAGACCACTTTCACACCTGGTTCTGATTCGGTTCCTCGAAAATTCTGTTCTCTGAACCAGTTCCAACTCCTGTCACAAACATACCTTGATTTAATTTGTATCCCAAAATATGGATTTGTTTTTACTACTTGTGCATATGAGAGTGTATAAAACGTATGAATTTTGTCCCAATATTTTTCTTGAAATTTTCAAGAAATTGTGTTCTGTTTTAATTCCATGATTTAGTGAATTGATGCCATGTAGCTCTGGGCTCCATGCAACTGGGCTCCATGCAAAGAGTATAATACATTTTTTAAAAACAATAAACTTGTTAAAGAACAAGTTAGGCCTGCTAGTGAGGAGGAAATAGCAGTAGCACAATGGAGATGGCATTGTTTTATTATACAGTCTAGTGTTCTGAATAATGTGACTTACTTGATTGTTGATATAGAAAATTTTAAGAAGATTCTCTTCAAAACAAACATATTAAAGAAGTATGAATTGTTTTGTTTTGGTGTAGGGGAGAGTGTGGTGAGGATGGTGAGGCAAGGTATTATCGCTGGGAAATGAGGTAACAACAGGGCCTGGCCTATGTTGTGTTTTTTTTTAAGTACAATGTGTTTGTTAGGTGTTAAGCCTATATTAAAATATGCTTAAAATTATTACAAAGACAAAAAAGCTACTGGGATTGTGTTGAATTGTGTTTCGGAAATAAAGATAGACATGGTTTTAAAAAGGTAGTGGTAATGTTTTATTCAGTACAGAAAGTACAGAATTATGCCGTGTAGGCGGCCTAATTTACCCTGTCCCGTGGCTAAACTTACCCCATCCCCGGGGTAAGTTTAGCACTTTTTTTGGGACAAGCTATGTTTTCAAAATGTTAATGTTTACATCAATTCTGAGTATTTCCAGGGATGTACAACATCCTGATATGTATGTCGCTATCTTTGATAGAAAGAATACTATATTTCCCTTGACGGAGTGATGCCGTCTGCCACTAGCACTGGGATCGGTTAAACCACCTAAACAAGGAACTAAATGTAACATTGCGTAATAACCTAGATGCAATTCGAAACTAGCTCCCTGGTATACAGAAAATATCAGAGCTCTGAAATCAAATCAAATTTATTTATATAGCCCTTCGTACATCAGCTGATATCTCAAAGTGCTGTACAGCCTAAAAGGGGTGACCAGCATGGTCCAATAATAATAAGGCAGAACAGTTGAAACTGGAGCAGCAGCACGGCCAGGTGGACTGGGGACAGCAAGGAGTCGTCATGTCAGGTAGTCCTGAGGCATGGTCCTAGGGCTCAGGTCCTCCGAGAGAGAGAAAGAAAGAGAGAAAGAGAGAATTAGAGAGAGCACACTTAAATTCACACAGGACACCGAATAGGACAGGAGAAGTACTCCAAATATAACAAACTGACCCTAGCCCCCCGACACATAAACTACTGCAGCATAAATACTGGAGGCTGAGACAGGAGGGGTCAGGAGAAGCAAGCTTTCAGAAATTTTGAAAGGAAATGGCGCTCCACCAAACTGGAAGTTTTCCGATTAGCTTGGAAAGACAGTACCATGCAGTATCGAAGAGCCCTCACTGCTGCTCGATCATCCTATTTTTCCAACTTAATTAAGGAGAATAAGAACAATCCAAAATGTATTTTTTATACTGTCGCAAAGCTAACTAAAAAGCAGCATTCCCCAAGAGAGGATGGCTTTCTCTTCATGACTATTTCAAAGACAGCTTTTTTACGTCTTCGTTACATTGCAAAAATCTGACTTTCTGTCCTAAAATGATTCAAAAAAGTTTATCCACACTTTTGTCACTCCTAGATTAGACTACTGCAATGCTCTACTTTCCGGCTACACGGATAAATCACTAAATAAACCTTAATTAGTTCTAAACACGGCTGCTAGAATCTTGACTATAACCAAAACATGTGATCATATTACTCCAGTAGATAGGTAGGGCTGATTTCAAGGTTTTACTGCTAACCTACAAAGCATTACATGGGCTTGCTCCTACCCATCTCTCCGATTTGGTCCTGCTGTACATGCCTACACGTATGCTACAGTCAAAAGACGCAGGCCTCCTTATTGTCCCTAGAATTTCTAAGCAAACAGCTGGAGGCAGGGCTCTCCTATAGAGCTTAATTTTTATGGAATGGTCATGTGAGAGACGTAGACACGGTCTCGACCTTTAAGTCTTTATTGAAGACTCATCTCTTCAGTATGTCCGATGATTGAGTGTAGTCTGGCCCAGGGGTGTGAAGGTAAACGGAAAAGCACTGGAGCGACGAACCACCCTTGCTCTCTTTGCCTGGCCGGTTCCCCTCTCCCCACTGGGATTCGCTGTCTCTAACCCTATAACGGGGGCTGAGTCACTGGTTTACTGGTGCTCTTCCGTCCCGTCCCTAGGAGGGGTGCGTCACTCAACTTGGTTGAGTCAATGACGTGATTTTCCTGTCTGGGTTTGGCGCCCCCCTCAGTGTCTCCCGAGCCCTCCTGTCACAGCCTCCAGTATTTATGCTGCAATAGTTTATGTGTAGGGGGGCTAGGGTCAGTCTGTTATATCTGAAGTATTTCTCCTGTCTTATCCTGTGTCAATTTAAGTATGCTCCCTCTAATTCTCTCTCTCTCCCTCTCCCCTCCCAGAGGACCTGAGCCCTAGGACCATGCCTCAGGACCTCCTGGCCTGATGACTCCTTGCTGTCTCCAGTCCACCTGGTCGTGCTGCTGCTCCAGTTTCAACTGTTCTGCCTGCGGCTATGAAACCCTGACCTGTTCACCGGATGTGTTACCTTGTCCCGGACCTGCTGTTTCCGACTCTCTCTCTCTACCGCACCTGCTGTCTCGACCTCTGAATGCCCGGGTATGAAAATCCAACATTTACTCCTGAGGTGCTCACCTGTTGCACACTCTACAACCACTGTGATTATTATTATCATTATTTGACCCTGCTGGTCATCTATGAACGTTTGAACATCTTGGCCATGTACTGTTATAATCTCAACCCGGCACAGCCAGAAGAGGACTAGCCACCCCTCATAGCCTGGTTCCTATCTAGGTTTCTTCCTAGGTTCCTGCCTTTCTGGGGAGTTTTTCCAAGCCATTGTGCTTCCACATCTGCATTGATTACTATTTGGGGTTTTAGGCTGGGTTTCTGTAGAGCACTTTGTGACATTGGCTGATGTAAAAAGGGCATTTTAAATACATTTGATTGATTGATTTGAAAAGAAACAGAAATGACTGCTTCGGTCCTCTCCAGAATGTATTCTTTTTTATTACATTTATGGTACAAATCGACACAACATGTGTTACAGATCTAAGAACAATTGTTTCGTGTTGTTTTCAACACATCACTTCTAAGAGTGCACGATTGAAATATGTCAAACCTCAGGGTCTCCCTATTACTCCCTATTACTTTTTCTAAATTGCGCGAACGATCATAGATCAATATGAGACGCTGGAAAAGTTCCCAGTGGGAGTGAAGAGAAGGGGATTAGAATGCCCTGCATTCACTTAACTGTCTTCAGGAAATGGATGAATCTCCAGGGGGAGAGAAAGGCTGCATTTCCATAATCATTCACTTCCGTTTCTTCATGATGGATTTGAGATTCATAAACTCAGGCTGTATGTTTCAATGAATGATTCGAACTTCTAACTTTCCTCTCGCAGTCGATGCCACATCCCTATGCACCCACTGTCTTTGCTTTAACCAAGACATCCATCTGATTGTGTCAATGTTGTCACATCTCCTGCTCATCGGGTAAAGACGTGAGAATAATGCAACCCACCTCCACAACCAAGGCATGTCTGACTGTGGCAAACCTCTAGGGGTCACCATAACGCAGTGCATGACCTGAAGACCAATCAGAGACTTTCCTGACTTACCCAAAAGGGAGAACGTTCTCACGGCCAGGAATAAATGGCTGTGTGCATGTTTCACAATAATTCAATTAAGATGACTTTGTTTGCATTTCATTACTATTCTCCAAGGATATACTTTAATGAAGACAAGATGTTATTCTCCAGAAATATGTTTTTATTCATACTAAAATGATACCAATGCTGCCATACTGTAGTTTGAAATGCCTGTCTAATGTCTCAATTGGGCCTATGCTGTATGTAATGTACCAGTTTGTGAATGTGTTGATTGAAGTCATATCTTGTTGGAGGAAGTCATTTTGTAGGTCATAATATATTGGGGCATTTTTCCTCTAATGGATCCAACAAAGACAATATGTTGTCAAGTGGCTCTACACAAACAACATCTGGACCAGTGAGATCCATATTGAGTCTAAGTATAGGCCTGGGGAGTAGCAGTGTTCAAAGACCAAAGCATTGACAGCTTATGCATAGATGGATTCACTATAGGGGAAAGTATCTACAGCCAGATTTTGAAGATAGAGTGGAAATAAATGAAATCCATAATCTAATCCTATGTATCCGTGAATCAATATAGGGAAAGAAACATGTTGTGGATCCTGAGCCGGAAATAAACAAGTCGTGTGGCTGTAGTAGCCACATCATAAGAACTTGTGTTCTTACTCACGGCCACGATGTCAGTGAAGGTAGTACTTCCTCGTTTCACTCCGTTTCAAAATACTTTTCCCCCCGCTGAACATGACCCTGATGTTATCTAATGTGGATTATGTAAAGCTCTTACCAAAGCACATGGTCTCCATGACAACCAACATCCTGAAGAAACCACTACCTCCCAATAAACAAAGGTCGGTCATGTGTGTTGCACAGCCTGTGTATATCACCTTGTAGTGGGCCTACAATACAATTCTCAAATGGCAAATTGCCATGACATCTGAAGAGAAACATAAGGGTATGTTTTCAAATCTGCTTTCAAAAGGCCTCACAAGGATAGTAAATGACAATTCGGACAGGTGGGGACATTTTGTTGGTCCCCTCAAGGAAAAAGGCTTAAATTAGCTTTAGGGTAAAAGTTAGAATTAGGGTTAGGTTTAGGTTTAGGAGTTGGGGTTGGGGTTGGGTCAGGGGTTAAGGGTTAGGAAAATAGGATTTAGAATGTGTGTCTGACAATGTGTGGGCGAATAAGGGTGTCTGACAACCAGGGGTGAAAGTAAGCTGGAATGGTCTGATACCGAGTATCAGTAAAATACATCTTGGGGGTACGCCATTCCATAAAATATGATCCTATCACAACAATTAAAACGTAGATTTCAAGAAAAGGCTATTACACTATTTATTATTACCACATGTCAGCCACATGAAACATTTACGAATAGACTTGAAAACTTGTGGAATAAGCTCCAAAGATTCAAAAAATGTAACGCTACAAAATGCTGTGCAGTTCAGCGATAACACTGACATTTTTTCCAACACGCACAGACAGCAGTGTATGCATCAATTCAGGTTACAAAACTTGTGTAGGCCTAATAAAGGATGTCATTCATAACACCTTTTGGTGTTTTGTATGTGGTCTCTATGCATTTATCAAATGGCACTGTATGGATGCCAAAATTATTTTAGAGTTGAGTAGCTTAATAGTTGTAACAGTAAGTCTGGACAATAACTGTAGGCCTCACATGTAGCCTTTTATAATATTAACTCCTGCAGAATTAAAATGTTTCTCGAGGTAAAATGATCGCAGCCCAAATGCACATTTTGTTTCGGGAACAGGAGTGGAGAAATATTATTGATTTATTTCAGCATCTTGACAGAATGCGATTGCGTGCTCAGGGAGCTATTTTGTAGCCTAAACTAGCATTTTCTTTCATGGACATAAAAGCTGACAGTATTTCATTTTCAACCACAAATTAAATATTATCAGAAACATTTTGGATCATTTTTACAGATTTTAATTTCCTTTAAACCGGTCCAACTGACGTCACTCAGAAAACTCCATCCCTAAATGTCCTCGCCTCGGTGAGAGAAGCACAAAAGAGAGAACTTTACCGATGTCAACTAGATTGTTGATGTTGCATTGATCATTCTATTGATTTATTTGGAATTTTGTTAGGCTCCATATCAGCTGTTGTGAAAGCAGCAGCTACTGTTCGGGGGGCCACACAAAACATGAAACATGACATTATACAGAACATTAATAGACAAGAACAGCTCAAGGACAAATCTACATACGATTAAAAACAGCACACATAGCCTACAAACACTATATATACAAAAGTATGTGGACACCATTTCAAATGAGTGGATTTGGCTATTTCAGCCACACCCATTGCTGACAGGTGTATAATATCGAGCACATCGCCATGCAATCTCCATAGAGAAACATTGGCAGTAGAATGGCCTGACTGAAGAGCTCAGTGACTTTCAACATGGCACCGTTATAGGATGCCACCTTTCCAACAAGTCAGTTCATAAAATTTCTGCCCTGCTAGAGCTGCCCCGGTCAACTGTAAGTGCTGTTATTGTGAAGTGGAAACATCTAGGAGCAACAATGGCTCAGCCCCAAAGAGATAGGAAACACAAGCTCATGGAAAGGGACCACCGAGTCTGTCCTAGGCTGCAACACCCACTACCGAGTTTCAAAGCACCTCAGAAAGCAACGTCAGCACAAGAACTGTTCATCAAGAGCTTCATGAAAATGATTTCCATGGCCGAGCAGCCTAAGATTACCATGCACAATGCCAAGCGTCGGCTGGAGTGGTGTAAAGCTTGCCGCCATCGGACTCTGGAGCAGTGGAAACGCGTTCTCTGGAGTAATGAATCATGCTTCACCATCTGTCAGTCTGACAGATAAATCTGAGTTGGGGGATGCCAGGAGAACGCTCCCTGCCCCAATACATAGTGACAACTGTAAAGTTTGGTGGATGAGAAATATTGGTCTGGGACTGCTTTGTGGCAACAGTTTGGGGAAGACATGACAATGCGCCCGTGGAAAAAGCGAGGTCCATACAGAAATGGTTTCTCGAGATCGGTGTGGAATAACTTGACTGGCCTGCACAGAGCCTTGACCTCAACCCCAACGAACACCTTTGGGATGAGTTGGTACACCGACTGCGAGCCAGGCCTAATCGCCCAACACCAGTGCCCAACCTCACTAAGGCTCTTGTGGCTGAATGGAAGCAAGTCAGCAATGTTCAAACATCTAGTGGAAAGCCTTCCGAGAAAAGTGGAGGCTGTTATAGCAGCAAAGGGGGGACCAACTCAATATCAATGTCCATGAATTTGGAATGAGATGTTCGACAAACAGGTGTCCACATAGTTTTGGTCAATACATACACCTAAAATATCTAGGTCCGATATTTTGTGCCGTGAGGTGTTGCTTTATCTGTTTTTTGTAACTAGGTATGCGGTTAATTTATTCTGGATTTGGGGACACTGAAAAGACCCCTGGTGGCATGTCTGGTGGGGTAAGTGTGTGTGTCAGAGCTGTGTGTATGTTGACTCTGCAAGCAATTTGAAATTTAACACATTCATGTTTTTTATAAAAAGAAAAAGCAATGCAGTCAGTCTCTCCACAACTTTTAGCCAAGAGAGACTGGCATGCATAGTATTTATATTAGCCCTCTGATTACATTGAAGAGCAAGACATGCCACTCTCTTCCTGGGCAGCTGCAGCTTAACTAGGTCTTCCTTTGCAGCACTTGACCACATGACTGGACAATTATCAACATAAGACAAAACTAGAGCCTGCAGGACTTGCATTTTGGAGTGTGGTGTGAAAAGCAGATCATCTCTTTATTATGGACAGACCTTGAATTGATATGATTTGACCATGACACTTTACAATCGAAGTTAATATCAAGCAATTTAGTCTCCTCAACTTGTTCAACAGCCACACCATTCATTACCAGATTCAACTGAGGTCTAGAGCTTAGGGAATGATTTGTACCAAATACAATGCTCTTTGTTTTTAGAGATGTTCAGGACCAATTTAGTACTGGCCACCCATTCCAAATCTGACTGCAATTCCTTATTATGGGTCTCAGTGACTTCATTAGTTGTGGTTGCTGACACGTACATGGTTGAATAATCAGTATACATGGACACACAGGTTTTGTTAAAACCTCTTAGATGTAAAGTCCAACGTTTAGGGGACCTTCGTGGTTCTGGTACTATTTCCCACTGGCATTTTTGCTTATAAATTTATCTGTGGACAACGTAGATCAAAATGTCTTGCATTGATCGATAGCCCTGGTTCCCACGGACACAGAGGTGAGATTTTAACCTTTTAGTATGCAGTATTACTAGTTATTGTTCATTGTCCTCTCATGATAAATCATCACTTTTGGGAATTACGTAGATTATATTTAGTTTCATTTAACTGGTTAATGCCAGTGGCAGGTCATTGGTAAAAATAGAAAAGAGTAGAGGGCTTAGAGAGCTGCCCTGCAGTACACCACACCCTACATGTTTGACATTAGAGAAATCCCTCTGTTCTATTAGATAGATTGTCATATCGTGGATTAAGCACTGAGGTTGAAAAGCCATAAAACATGTTTTCTCAACAACAGGTTGTGGTCAATAATATTTAAAGCTACACTGAACTCCACATCTGAAAGAAATATCGGTTACACAAAACAATAAAAAGTGTAATGACATTTGGCATTAAGACAGAATTTATTTCGTCCACTGCTGTCTACAACCATCTTGGTGTCAGCAACTCATGTCTGCCTTGGCTGTGTTAGAGGCTAACCACATGCAGTTGAAGTCGCAAGTTTGGAGTCATTAAAACTTGTTTTTCAACCACTCCACAAATGTATTGTTGAAACACTAGAGGTTTGGCAAGTCGGTTAGGACATCTACTTTGTGCAATGACACAAGTCATTTTTCCAACAATTGTTTACAGACAGATTATTTCATTTAAAATTCACTGTATTACAATTCCAGTGGGTCAGAAGTTTACATACACTAAGTTAACTGTGCCTTTAAATAGCTTGGAAAATTCCAGAAAAGTATGTAATGGCTTTAGAAGCTTCTGATAGGCTAATTGACAAATATAGAACTGTTTGGCCATAATGACCATATAATAACGAAGGTTATTATAGTAAGCGAAAACTAAACTAAACTAAAATTGGAAAAGCTATTTATTAAACTGAAATCATAACTGAAATTATAAAAACTATGGTCAAAAATCTAATGGGAATTTCAATACTTTTTTTCTAATGGGGTTTTTGTGCTTCTGAATCTGGTGGGTAAATGCTTCCAGTAGATGCCAGTGTTTCAAATAGGCCTAGCTTGTGAATCACTATCACTAGCTAACATTGAAGAAATCATATGGCGAGCACAGATCGTGACTGGGCCAAACTAGAATAATTTGTGAAGTTGCTGGAGCCGTTTGCAATCCACACTGACAAACTTGCTGACCATTGACTGGGCCAAGCTAGAGCAGCTTGTGAAGTTGCTGGAGCCGTTCGCAATACACAATGACCAACTTCAAACTGACAGCCAGTCGCTATCTGATGTGGTGCCTGCTCAACCTTGAGGCACACTTGCAGTCAAATACTGTTGTAAAACAATTGGCACAGGTCCTCCTGAAGTCACTGCAAGAGCACTTTGCATGCATACGGAATCCTCTGGCAGCCAACTTCGATCCAACCCCTGCAGCAGGTGTGTCTCTGGCACGATGAATCCAGCAAGCATCTCGGGCCACAGTGCTTTTGAAATATAGCTTTCTTGCATCAAAGATTTTGTCTGAGGTCAATGTCCAGCTGGAGAATCAACCTGGCATTAAGTACCCCGTGTGAGCTGTGTAAATACCTGGAAAAGGTCTAGGGGGGGCATGTTTACAGAGTCAGCGCTCCAATTCTGGCATGCAAGGATGGCTGTTTATCCAAAGCTGTGCCTTGTGGCACTGGATCTTAGAAAGATGGCGCTGTACTAGACAATGGCCATTTTTATGGGCTCCTAACCATTTTGTGTATTTTTAAAATCTTAATGTCTATAACCAAAAACGGCTTCTGGACATCAGAACAGTGATTACACTGGACCAGGCCTAATCCCCAGGACTCAAAAGAAGAAATGGGCGTGCAAGAGGCAGTCGAGGTGGTGTTCTAACGAGATTATGTCAGTGAACAAATAGACCACTGTTGGCGAATGTGCAATCACTGGAGAACTGGATGAACTCCGTTCGAGACTATCCGATCATCAAGAGGTATATCTATGTAAGAATAATGTGCATTGACTACAGACTACAAAACAAAGGAGATGATCGTGAAGCAGAAGGAGCAGAAGGAGCACTCCCCTATCCACATCGACGGGACAGTAGTGGAGAAGCTGGAAAGTTAAGTTACTCTGCGCACACGTCACGGACAAACTGAAATGGTCAACCCACACAGACAGTGTGGTGAAGACGGCGCAACAGCGCCTCTTCAACCTCAGGAGGCTTGTCACCTAAAACAGATGCACAATTGAGAGCATCCTATTGGGCTGTATCACCGCCTGGAACAGCAACTGCACTGCCCACAACTGCAGGCCTCTCCAGAGGGTGGTGTGGTCTGCACAACGCATCACCAGGGGCAAACTACCTGCCCTCCAGGACACCTACAGCACCCGATGTCACAGGAAGGACAAAAGATCATCAAGGACAACAACCACCCAAGCCATTGCCTTTTCACCCTGTTACCACCCAGAAGGCGAGGTCAGTACAGGTGCATCAAAGCTGGGACCGAGAGACTGAAAATAGCTTCTATCTCAAGGACATCAGACTGTTAAGCAGCCATCACTAACACAGCGAGGCTGCAGCCTACATTATTAATGCCACTTTAATAATAATGTTTACATATCTTGAATTACTCATCTCATATGTATATACTGCATGTTATTGCATCTTGCCTATGCCAGTCATTGATCATCCATATATTTATAAACTCAGTAAAAAAAAGAAACAGCCCTTTTTCAGGACCCTGTCTTTCAAAGATAATTAGTAAAAATCCAAATAACTTCACAGACCTTCATTGTAAAGTGTATAAACACTATTTCCCATGCTTGTTCAATGAACCATAAACAATTAATGAACATGCACCTGTGGAACGGTCCAGCTTACAGACGGTAGGCAATTAAAGTGAGAGTTATGAAAACTAAAGAAGCCTTTCTACTGACTCTGAAAAACACCAAAAGAAAGATGCCCAGGGTCCCGGCTTATCTGCGTGAACGTGCCTTAGGCATGCTGCAAGGAGGCATGAGGACTGCAGATGTGGCCAGGGCAATAAATTGCAATGTCCGTACTGTGAGACGCCTAAGACAGCGCTACAGGGAGACAGCACAGACAGCTGATTGTCCTCGCAGTGGCCACGTGTAACAACACATCTGCACAGGATCGGTACATCCGAACATCACACCTCCGGGACAGGTACAGGATGGCAACAACAACTGCCCGAGTTGAGTCGTGGTTTTTTCTCACCAGGGGTGATGGTCAGATTCGAATTTATCGTCAAAGGAATGAGCGTTACACCGAGGCCTGTACTCTGGAGCGGGATCGATTTGAAGGTGGAGGGTCCGTCATGGTCTGGGGCAGTGTGTCACAGCATAATCGGACTGAGCTTGTCATTGCAGGCAATCTTAATGCTGTGCGTTACAGGGAAGACATCCTCCTCCCTCATGTGGTGCCCTTCCTGCAGGCTCATCCTGACATGACCCTCCAGCATGACAATGCCACCAGCCATACTGCTCATTCTGTGAGTGATTTTCTTCAAGACAGGAATGTCAGTGTTCTGCCATTGCCAGCGAAGAGCCCGGATCTCAATCCCAATGAGCACGTCTGGGACCTGTTGGATCAGAGGGCTAAGGCCATTCTCCCCAGAAATGTCTGGGAACTTGGTGGAAGAGTGCGGTAACATCTCACAGCAAGAACTGTCAAATCTGGTGCAGTCCATGAGGAGGAAATGCACTGCAGTACTTAAAGCAGCTGGTGGCCACACCAGATACTGAATGTTTTATGGGTTTTTTACCCCCCCCATCCCCATCCCTTGTTCAGGGACACATTATTTCATTTCTGTTAGTCACATGTCTGTGGAACTTGTTCAGTTTATGTCTCAGTTGTTGAATCTTGTTATGTTCATACAAATATTTACACATTAAATTTGCTGAAAATTAACACAGTTCACAGTGAGAGGACGTTTCTTTTTTTGCTGAGTTCATGTACATATTCTTATTCCATCCCTTTACTTAGATATGCGTGTATTAGGTAGTTGTTGTGGAATTGTGAGATTACTTTTTAGATATAGCTGCACTGTGGGAACTGGAATCACAAGCATTTGACTATACTCGCAGTAACATCAGCTTACCATGTGTATGAGACCAATAACATTTGATTTGATATGACCAACATGTCCTTGGCTGAACAAGGACATAGATAAGATACACTCAGTGGCCAGATTATTAGGTACACCATCCCATTCACGAAAATTGATTACTCCTACAGACAGTGAGTCATGTGGCCGTGGCGTGCTATATAAAGCAGGCAGAGAGGCATTCAGTTACTGTTTGGTGGACATTAGAAGTAGCAAAACAAGTGACATAAGCAACTTTGTCACTTGTCCCCCCTCCTCAGATGTCCCCTGGTGTGTTTACGGACATATTCAATCAATCCCTATCCCAGTCTATTGTTCCCACATGCTTCAAGAGGGCCACCATTGTTCCTGTTCCCAAGAAAGCTAAGGTAACTGAGCTAAACGACTACCGCCCCGTAGCACTCACTTCCGTCATCATGAAGTGCTTTGAGAGACTAGTCAAGGACCATATCTCCTCCACCTTACCTGACACCCTAGACCCACTCCAATTTGCTTACCGCCCAAATAGGTCCACAGACGATGCAATCTCAACCACACTGCACACTGCCCTAACCCATCTGGACAAGAGGAATACCTATGTGAGAATGCTGTTCATCGACTACAGCTCGGCATTTAACACCATAGTGCCCTCCAAGCTCGTCATCAAGCTCGAGACCCTGGGTCTCGACCCCGCCATGTGCAACTGGGTACTGGACTTCCTGACGGGCCGCCCCCAGGTGGTGAAGGTAGGCAACAACATTTCCACCCCGCTGATCCTCAACACTGGGGCCCCACAAGGGTGCGTTCTGAGCCCTCTCCTGTACTCCCTGTTCACTGTACTCCCTGTTCACGACACAACGGTGGTAGGCTTGATTACCAACAACGACGAGACGGTCTACAGGGAGGAGATGAGGGCCCTCGGAGTGTGGTGTCAGGAAAATAACCTCACACTCAACGTCAACAAAACTAAGGAGATGATTGTGGACTTCACGAAACAGCAGAGGGAACACCCCCTATCCACATTGATGGAACATTATTGGAGAGGGTAGTAAGATTTAAGTTCCTCGGCGTACACATCACAGACAAACTGAATTGGTCCACCCACACAGACAGCATCGTGAAGAAGGCGCAGCAGCGCCTCTTCAACCTCAGGAGGCTGAAGAAATTCGGCTTGTCACCAAAAGCACTCACAAACTTCTACAGATGCACAATCGAGAGCATCCTGTCGGGCTGTATCACCGCCTGGTACGGCAACTGCTCCGCCCACAACCGTAAGGCTCTCCAGAGGGTAGTGAGGTCTGCACAACGCATCACCGGGGGCAAACTACCTGCCCTCCAGGACACCTACACCACCCGATGTCACAGGAAGGCCATAAAGATCATCAAGGACAACAACCACCCGAGCCACTGCCTGTTCACCCCGCTATCATCCAGAAGGCGAGGTCAGTACAGGTGCATCAAAGCTGGGACCGAGAGACTGAAAAACAGCTTCTATCTCAAGGCCATCAGACTGTTAAACAGCCACCACTAACATTGAGTGGCTGTTGCCAACACACTGACTCAACTCCAGCCACTTTAATAATGGGAATTGATGGGAAATGATGTAAAATATATCACTAGCCACTTTAAACAATGCTACTTAATATAATGTTTACATACCCTACATTATTCATCTCATATGTTTATGTATATACTGTACTCTATATCATCTACTGCGTCTTTATGTAATACATGTATCACTAGCCACTTTAACTATGCCACTTTGTTTACATACTCATCTCATATGTATATACTGCACTCAATACCATCTACTGCAACGTGCCTATGTCGCTCTGTACCATCACTCACTCATATATCTTTATGTACATATTCTTATCCCCTTACACTTGTGTCTATAAGGTAGTAGTTTTGGAATTGTTAGCTAGATTACTTGTTGGTTATTACTGCATTGTCGGAACTAGAAGCACAAGCATTTCGCTACACTCGCATTAACATCTGCTAACCATGTGTATGTGACAAATAAAATTTGATTTGATTTGAGCATAGTATGATCGTCGGTGCCAGGCGTGCTGGTTCCAGTATCTCAGAAACGTCAGATAAGAAACGTGTTTGTGTGTCAGATAAATTCTGCTTTTCTAATAACCACTTGAAAGGGTTCATGCAAGTGACTGATTGCGTAGGGAGGAATCCTCACTATCATTATAAGCACCTTGGTAGTACACCCAGAACATTGCTTTGAGAACCCAAAAGAGATATCTCAGTTTCAAGGTCTCCGCTTGGAGAGAAGAAGCCTCGTGAGGTATTGGTCGGTCACATGCAGGAACCAAACATTAATGATGAATTAATAATGAATTGTGTAAGCAGTATATAAGAGACCTAACGGGACTGCCCCAGCTGAGCTCCCAACCAACGTGTGCTATCGTGCATTAAGTATGTTGGAACCTCTCCAGCTTGCTGATAATAAATAATTATTCATTTAAGTTTGACTTCAGATGTCCCCGGTGGTAATTTCCACAACAATGCGACAAACAAAAAACATCCAGTCAGCGGCAGTCCTGTGGGCAAAAAGCAGCTAGTTGATGAGAGAGGTCAAAGGAGAATGGAAAGAATTGTGCAAGCCAGCAGGAGGCCACAAAAAGACAAATAACGGAGCAGTACAAAAATTCTAATCAAATGTCACATGGGCCGAATACAACACTGTAGACCTTACAGTGAAATGCTTACTTATAAGCCCTCAACCAACAATGCAGAATTTGTAAAGAAATATGAAAATATTTGGAGAAAAAAAATCTAAGTCAATATATTAAACTGGCCACACTGTTTTTTCACAGAAACATTTTGCACAAACACCGTCCTTAAGTTATGTCCTGAATGTTTATTTTTGGATACAATGTTCAGACATTCACAGAAGTAGCGACAGCATAACACAATCATCCATCCTCAGCTGACAGAAACCATAACAGGAGATAGCTAATAGCAATTACTATTTATAATTCATCACATCACGGGTGAGCTCACTATTGATTGAAATAGTAAAAAAAATTGGGTATAGTGTGTGTGTTCCGCCATGTTTGTTTTTTCATGTCAACCAAAGATAATAAGAGGAGACAAGATTAGTTTGGTGTGTTTGCAGTATGCATGTTGAAGGGGGTGTAGTCTACAATCATTCACTTCCTTTCAATCACTTCCGGAAGGTTACTCGAAAGATGAGTGAAACATTCCTTCAGCTCATTATAACATCTTTGGTCTGACAGACATTTACATGACACCCAATGGCGCCACACATAGCTGGCAAATATAATGAGATAATGCCAAGCTAAATCAGTACAACCTTCAAAAAAGTATAGGTGTCCATTAATCCATGCAATAATCGGAATGCATTATTTGTTACCAGTACTTGAAAACATGTGAATAAATCTGGAAATACATTATGCTCCATATAGTGCGTTCGGAAAGTATTCAGAGCCCTTGACTTTTTTTCACATTTTGTTAGGTTACATCCTTAATTCTAATACCTCATCAATCTACACACAATACCCCATAATGACAAAGCAAAAACAGTTTAGAATTTCTTGCTAATTTATTTTTAAAAACAAAATACAAAAACCTCAAGGACATTCAGAGACTTGTCCCGAAGCCATTCCTGCGTTGTCTTGGCTGTGTGCTTAGGGTCGGTGTCCTGTTTGGCCAGGCGGCCAGCTCTAGAAAGGGTCTAGGTGGTTCCAAACTTCTTCCATTTATTGTGTTCTTGGGGACTTTCAATACTGCAGACATTTTTTGGTACCCTTCCCCAGATCTGTGCCTTGACAAAATCCTTTCTCGGAGCTCTACGGACAATTTCTTCGACCTCATGGCTTGGTTTTTACTCTGACGTGCACTGTTAACTGTCGGACATTATATAAACAGGTGTCTGCCTTTCCAAATCATGTCTAAGCAATTGAACTTACCCCATGTGAACTTCAATCAAGTTGTAGAAAGATCTCAAGGATGATCAATGGAAACAATATGCACCTGAACTCAATTTTGAGTCTCATAGCAAAGGGTCTGAATACTTATGTAAATAATGTATTTCTGTCTTATTATGTTTTTTTTAGTTCTACAAATGTCTAAAACCCTGTTTTTGCTATGTCATTATGGGGTATTTTGTGTAGATTGCTGAGGATTTATTTTTTTAAATCCATTTTAGAATAAAGCTGTAATGTTTAGAGCTTGAGGTTGTCACCTCATACAAGTACTTGGGAGTATGGCCAGACAGTACACTGTCCTTCTCTCAGCACATATCCAAGCTGCAGGCCAAGGTTAAATCTAGGCTTGGTTTTCTCTTTCGTAATCACTCCTCTTTCACCCCAGCTGCCAAACGAACCCTGATTCAGATGACCGTCCTACCCATGCTAGATTACGGAGACGCAATTTATAGATCGGCAGGTTAGGGTGCTCTCAAGCGGCTAGATGTTAATTTAGCATTCGGCCATCAGATTTACCACCACTGTTCCTTATAGGACACATCACTGCACTATAATCTCTGTATACCTGTTGCAAGACCCACTGGTTGATGCTTATTTATAAAAACCTCACTCCCTCCTTGCTGAGATATCTACTGCAGCCCTCATCCTCCACAGACAACACCCGTTCTGCCAGTCACATTCTGTTAAAGGTCCCTAAAGCACACACATGCCTGGGTGGCTCCTCTTTTTAGTTCGCTGCAGCTATCCCTTCATTCAAAGACTCAATCATGGACATTCTTACTGACTCTTATGGCTGGTTCGCGTGAGGTATTGATGTCTCTACCTTATTGCCCTTTGTGCAGTTGTCTGTGCTCAATAATGCTTGTACCATGTTTTTGTGCTGCTACAACGTTGTTCTGCTGCCATATTGTGTTGCTATCATGTTGTTGTGATGTGTTGCTACCATGCTGTGTTGTTGTCTTCGGTCTCTCTTTATGTAGTGTGAATCGCTAATCGTGATGTGTGTTTTGTCCCATATTTGTTTTCCTTCTATTTAATCCTAGCCCCTGTCCCCGCAGGAGGCCTTTTTCCTTCTGGTAGGTCATCAATGTAAATAAGAATTTGTTCTTAACTGACTTGCCTAGTTAAATAAAGGTTACATTTTTAAAAATAATACAAAATTTGTGAAAAAGTCAAAGGGGATGAATAATTTCCAAAGGCACTGTACATGGATTACCAATCAAAGTTTGGATACACCTACTCAATCAAGGGTTTTTCTTTATTTTCTCTATTTTCTACATTGTAAAATAATAGTGAAGACATGAAAACTATGAAATAACACATATGGAATCATGTAGTAACCCAAAAAAGTGTTAAACAAATCAAAATATATTTTATATTTTTGATTCTTCAAAGTAGCCAATCTTTGCCTTGATGACAGCTTTGCACACGCTTGGCATTCTCTCAACCAGCTTCACCTGTGATGGGTTCGGATTTCCAAACATTAAATATTATTAATCATTAGAGACATGAGGTGTGCCATATTCTAGGCTCTACACCAGAAGTTAATGGTTATCTGTAGGAAGAATTGTATACCACGCTGTGTCTGTGTGGGTGGACCATTTTAGTATGTCTGTGATGTGTACGCCAAGGAACTTAAAACTTTCCACCTTCTCCACTACTGTCCGGTCGATGTGGATAGGGGGTTGCTCCCTCTGCTGTTTCCGGAAGTCCACAATCATCTCTTTTGTTGACATTGAGTGTGAGGTTATTTTCCTGACACCACACACCTCCTCCCTGTAGGCCGTCTTGTCGTTGTTGGTAATCAAGCCTACCACTGTAGTGTCATCTGCACACTTAATGATTGAGTTGGAGGCGTGCATGGCCACTGTGAGGGCAGAGAACGCACCTTTGTGGTGCCCCAGTGTTGAGGATCAGCGGGGTGGAGATGTTGTTTCCTACCCTCACCACCTGGAGGCGGCCCATCAAAGTCCAGGACCCAGTTGCACAGGGCGGATTCGAGACCCAGGGTCTCGAGCTTAATGACGAGTTTGGAGGGTACTATGGTGTTAAATGCTAAGCTGTAGTCGATAAACAGCATTCTTACATAGGTATTCCTCTTGTCCAGATGGGTTAGGGCAGTTTGCAGTGTGATTGTGATTGCGTCGTCTGTGGACCTATTGGGGCGGTAAGCAAATTGGAGTGGGTCTAGGGTGTCAGGTAGGGTGGAGGTGATATGATCCTTGACTAGTCTCTCAAAGCACTTCATGATGACGAAAGTGAGTGCTACGGGGCGATAGTTGTTTAGCTCAGTTACCTTAGCTTTCTTGGGAACAGGAACAATGGTGGCCCTCTTGAAGCATGAGGGAACAGCAGACTGGGATAGGGATTGATTGAATATGTCTGTAAACACACAAGCCAGCTGGTCTGCACATGCTCTGAGGACGCGGCTAGGGATGCAGTCTGGGCCGAATGCCTTGCGAGGGTTAACACATTTAAATGTTTTACTCGCGTTGGCTTCTGGTGGAGGAGAGTCCGCAGGTTTTGGTGGCGGGCCGTGTCGGTGGCACTGTATTGCCCTCAAAGCGAGCAAAGAGGTTGTTTAGTTTGTCTGGGAGCAAGACATCGGGTCCGCGACCGGGCTGGTTTTCTTTTTGTAGTCCGTGATTGACTGTAGACCCTGCCACATACCTCTCGTGTCTCTATACTGACGCTTAGCTTGTTTGATTGCCTTGCGGAGGGAATAGCTACACTGTTTGTATTCGGTCATGTTTCCGGTCGCCTTGCCCTGATTAAAAGCAGTGGTTCGCCCTTTCAGTTTTGCGCGAATGCTGCCATCAATCCACGGTTTCTGGTTGGGGAAGGTTTAAATTGTCGCCGCGGGTACAACATCACCGATGCACTTGCTAATAAACTCGCTCACCGAATCAGCGTATACATCAATGTTGTTGTTCGACGCTATCCGGAACATAACCCAGTCTACGTGATCGAAGCAATCTTGAAGCGTAGAATCAGATTGGTCGGACCAGCGTTGAACAGGCCTGAGCACAGGCGTTTCCTGTTTTAGTTTCTGTCTATGGGCTGGGAGCAACAAAATGGAGTCGTGGTCAGATTTGCCGAAAGGAGGGCGAGGGAGGCCTTTGTATGTGTTCCGGAAGTTAGAGTAACAATGATCCAGAATTTTTCCAGCCCGGGTCACACATTCAATATGCTGATAACAGCCTTGTTTTAATCCCCAGCTACAATAAATGCATCCTCAGGATATGTGGTTTCCAGTTTACATTGAGCCAATGATGTTCTTTCAGGGCCGTCGAGGTGTCTGCTTGGGGGGGGGGAGTAAAATTGAAGAGAATTCGCTTGGTAGACAATGCGGTCAGAATTGGATTGTAAGGAATTCTAGGTCAAAAGGACATGAGTTCCTGGATGTTGTTATGATCACACCTCGAGTCGTTAGTCATAAGGCATACACCTCCGCCCTTCTTCTTACCAGAGAGATGTTTGTTTCTGTCGGCGCAATGCATGTAGACATTGTTAATGTTGTAAATGACTATTTGTGACTATTTGTGTGTGCAGGTATATGCCTTGGGACTTGTATTGATGTGACTCTAACCCTATTACAGGGGCTGAGTCACTGGCTTACTGGTGCTATTCCATGCCGTCCCTAGGAGGGCTGCGTCACTTGAGTGGATTGAGTCACTTACGTGATCTTCCTGTCTGGGTTGGCGCGCCCCCTCCCCCCTTTGGATGTGCTGTGGTGGAGATCTTTGTGGGCTATACTCGACCTTGTCTCAGGATGGTAAGTTGGTGGTTGACGATATCCCTCTTAGGCCTCCCGGGTGGCGTAGTGGTTAAGGGTGCTGTACTGCAGCGCCAGCTGTGCCACCAGAGACTCTGGGTTCGCGCTCAGGCTCTGCCACGACCGGGAGGTCCGTGGGGCGATGCACGTCTGGGTTAGGGAGGGCTTGGCCGGTAGGGATATTCTTGTCTCATCGCGCACCAGCAACTCCTGTGGCGAGCCGGGTGCAGTGCGCGCTAACCAAGGTTGCCAGGTGCATGGTGTTTCCTCTGACACATTGGTGCGGCTGGCTTCCGGGTTGGATGTGCGCTGTGTTAAGAAGCAGTCTCTCACCCGACAGCATGAGGATGGCACCTGAAACTGAAAATGTATATCTAAGAAATACAGTATGTTAGAGTAATTTTTCATGAGTGTTTCAGTATTTTACCCATAATGCAGTGCACTCTACAGTATTAATTCTGTAAAACACATTTAATGTATTTTACTGTGCATTCACCAACCAAAACCACCCCACTACTATATTTTTCAGACTGACCTTTTCTGACCCTCTTTACTCATGATCTTACAACTAGATACAGTGTTCCTTTCCCTCCAGACTATCTCCATGCACAAATGTAATCACACTCACACAACAGAGACACACACACACACACTTATGGATTCTGTCTCCCACCTCCTCCTCACATCTCCTTGGTAAGATAGTGAATAACCTAGAGGAAAGCCTCTGATGATAGAGTCCACACAGTACCACTTTAATTATCAAACACAGTGGAAGAGCAAATGCCACTCTCCCTCTCCTCAGACAATTTCACTGGTAATCTCCCTCCCTCTGCACTGAAAAGAGAGGCTCCTCCATCACCCCCTCTATTGACTTAGGGAAAGAACCGGTGTTGATTCAGCTATGATTGAAACAAACAGTATTCCCTAGAGGGAACTGAGTATTTTCTCTATTGAAGCCTGGATCATTGAGTAGAATAATTATAATGGTCAAGCAGCACCAAACCCAATATAGCTGATAGAAAAACGAGGGCACAAATGTAATGTACAGAATTATGCTCATTCATAAATTAATCAGCTGGCAAATGCACGGGCTCAGTCTCTGAATCACAAATGAAAATACAAAAGCAAGTCCCTGTTCTCTAGTGAAAGTAAAATGTGTATGTGTGCCATTCAGAAGGTGAATGGGTGCCAGTGTGAGTGTGTCAAGAACTGCAACGCTGCTGTGTTTTTCACTCTTAGCAGTTTCCTGTGTGTATCAATAATGGTCCATCACCCAAACAACATCCAGCCAACAGCAGGCCAGTGGTTGAAAACAGTTCATTGCTAGAAGAGGACAAAGGATGCTGACATGAATTGTGCAGAGCAACAAACAGTCTACAATTATTGGGAATTTTCAAGTACATGTGTGCCCATTATTTATTTTATCTTTATTTAACTAGGCAAGTCAGTTAAGAACAAATTCTTATTTTCAATGACGACCTAGGAACTGTGGGTTAACTGCCTGTTCAGGGGCAGAACGACAGATTTGTACCTTGTCAGTTTTGGGGTTTGAACTTGCAACCTTCCGGTTACTAGTCCAATGTTCTAACCACTAGGCTACCCTGCCACCCCTAAGATGGGGGCGGCCATCTTAGAGTAGTCAGCGGAATAAGTGCACTCAATATGTGTGTCTAGGTCATTGGGCACCATTAGACATGCACTGTCCTGGGAGTGGCATGTCTGTTTATTTTTTATTTTTGTACCATTGCTATGGCCTAATGTTTACTCTTGCTATGGTTACGCCACCAATGGAGTCTATGTCCTAATGTGAAACCAAGCTAAAATTAGTGCAAGGGAATAAGATAATGGTGGCTAAATGCCAGAGGGGATGAATCATTAACATAAATCATTAACATAAAGAGGAGTGTTCCCTATCCCCTCTGTCTTGGTTAGAGGGGATAGTTCAAAGTGACATTCGTTATAGAATGGATGTTTCGGCGGTTGTCGTTCTTCGCGTTCAATGACACCGAATTCCTAGCTGCAGACTAGTAATCAATATCAAAGACTTGTTCTTATTCTGTCGGTATCGATAGTCTAAGAGTTTAACCACGTGGTATGGTTAAAAGATTCTACAACCTTTAGCCATCTCGTAATTGAGGTAAGCTTGGTCTGGTGATAATTTCTCAAAGTTGGGTTTTATTCGGAATGGCAGAAAAGGGGCTGTCCCAGGAGGCCTGACCCTAACTGGGCTCAGGGGCGGTCCTCTGATTTAGTTCAAATTAAAAGGGAATTGTATTTTTCTTCATTAAACAGTCCACAACCATATTACACAATTATACAAACAGTATCATACTCACTCATTCATCTTATACAACAATTAGATGTAAACCTCATATCGGAGGCTATTATATAAACAGCGTTATGGTAATGTGGCCACACCGTCTCTCTTGAGCTTCCCAAGTTGTGCCAAACGGACCAGTTCGTAGCTGGATTCTTCACCGATCTTTTACACTTTCTCTGGGACATGAAATTTGTTCTCTGTGAGATGGAAGGATTTCCTTTGTCTCCATGAAAAACTACTCTCTATAACTGTGTGTCCATGAGGTCTTCTTAGGAATTTACAAACTCTGACCACAGCAGTCTGGTTGTAGAAGCAGAGAGCTCACTGTACTCAAAGAGGGCAACGTCATGGGCAACGTCATGACAAGGAGTTATGTGTGTGACGTAAGGATGAAAACTGTATAAAAAGTGTGTGCCAAGGCTGGAATGACAGTTGCCTCATGAACTAGCTCAGCTTATATTACTTTGTAATAAAGTCTATTTGAACTGACAGGCTCCGGTATTTGAGAAATATTATTGACTAAATATTTCCACAACATAAATGGCGAGCTTGCCAGGAGTGTTGAAAAGGTACCAGAGACTGCGGATGGGCTTCTTGGACAGACTGCACAAACAAATGGCCACTTGAAAACAAAGGTAAACCAAGTTCCTGTCTATAGTATAGAGTTTGTGTGGTTCGCTCTGGGAACCTGCCTCAGCAGTAGGTCACCAAGTGGGTCTCCCCAAATTTGATGAATCAAAGAAATATTGGGAGCTTTTGGTTTCAATGAAATGCATGCAAAATAATGAGGGGATAAAAAGCTTTGAGGGTTGCAAAAGAGAAGAAATAGTATAGTAATTGGTGTGTGACCACTGCAGAGGGAGAGTTGTGTGCTTCATCTGGCTTGACTGGCTCAGTTGAATGGAGATATTCACCTGATTTGTTCGGGCAGTTCATCTGACCAGTTTGTTCAGTCTGTTTGAGTTGTGACTGTGTTGTCTGATTCAGTTTGGCCAGATTTGTTTGTTTAGACCTGTTTGGGTTGCCCACGAACGCAACCCATTCGTTTTATTCAATCAGTCAGAGTCGGGCGGGTCATTCAATACACCCGGCTCACTGAGTTGCTCATCTGGGGTGGGTGTGCAGTCTCGTTCATCTGTCTGCCATATTGACTGTTCTGTTCGATCCAGTTTGGAGTGACAACTGTCCATCTGCATGGTCAAATCAAATTAAATAGAAATCCTATGATACTGCCTATTGTGTTGAGAAAGTGGATCAATAAGGACTGCTTGGATAGGTACACATCCTGCATAGTACTGCTTTTCTGTGTCGAAGAAGTGAATCAGAAAAAGTGCTGGATTTGCAGGTCACTTAGGAAAGTGTGAGAAAGTGTGACCTGGTAGGGAAGACGCACCCAGTCCCGCACTAAAGGAGGGGAGTGTGAATGGTACATGAATAACATTTGAAGTAATTGAAGTAATTTATATCAGTAGTGTTAGAACGAAAAGGGAGATAATAAATGAAAGATTATGTGGAAATAGGAAGACAAGTGTGACATTCTTTTGTAATATGGGTATCAATAGTGATATTTGAGGCGCAATACTGGAATTTTATATATTCTCAAGTAATACATTTGCAGACGCTATAGTATAGATTCTAATACAAGGTATTCAGTGCCATAACCAATGAATTATTATCCGGGGAAGTGGGTAGCGCTACCTTGGTGTCACGCCCTGGCCATAGAGAAGCTTTTATTCTCTATTTTGGTTAGGCCAGGGTGTGACTAGGGTGGGCATTCTATATTCTATGTTCAGTTTCTATGTTTTGTATTTCTGTGTTGTTTGGCCGGGTGTGGTTCTCAATCAGAGGCAGCTGTCTATCATTGTCTCTGATTGAGAACCATACTTAGGTAGCTTTTTCCCACATGGATTTTGTGGGTAGTTGTTTTCTGTTTTGTGTGTCTACACCAGATAGAACTGTTTCGTTTGTGCCGCTTTGATAATTTTTGTTCTAGTGTTCGGATATAATAAAAATCATGGACACGTACCACGCTGCACCTTGGTCCTCACCTTCTTCCACCAACAGCCGTTACAGAACTACCCACCACCAACGGACCAAGCAGTGTGGGAAAAAAGAGGAATGGACATGGGAGGACATCCTGGCTGGAAGGGATCGCCGCCCATGGGAACAGGTGGAGGCAGCCAGGAGAGCGGAGGCAGCAGGAAAAGGGAACCAGCGATTTGAGGGAACACGGCTGGCAAGGAAGCCTGAGAGGCAGCCCCAAAAACATTTTTTGGGGGGGCACACAGGGAGTGTGGCAGAGTCAGGTTGGAGACCTGAGCGCACTCCCCGTGGCGAGCATGAGATTGGTCAGGCCCCGTGCTATGGGGAGATGCGCACTGTGTCTCGGCCGAGTATTCACAGGCCTGTGTGCTCGGTGCCAGCGTCCCGCATTTGCCGGGTGGCAGCTGGCATCCAGCCAGAACGGGTGGGTCCAGCTCTGCGCTCGAGACCACCAGTGCGCCTCCAAGGCCCAGTGTATACGGTGCCTCGGCCAAGGAAGAGGCCTCCTGGATGTCTCTCCAGCCCGGTGAGTCCTGTGCCTGCTCCCAGAGCCAGGTCGCCCGCCTGTCTGGAGCTGCCAGAGTCGCCCGCCTGTCCGGAGCTGCCAGAGTCGCCCGCCTGTCCGGAGCTGCCAGAGTCGCCCGCCTGTCCGGAGCTGCCAGAGTCGCCCGCCTGTCCAGAGCTGCCCTTCAGTTCAGAGGCGCCCTCCAGAATTGGTGTGTGACCACTGCAGAGGGAGAGTTGTGTGCTTCATCTGTCTTGACTGGCTCAGTTGAATGGGGATATTCACCTGATTTGTTCGGGCAGTTCAACTGACCAGTTTGTTCAGTCTGTTTGAGTTGTGACTGTGTTGCCTGATTCAGTTTGGCCGGATTTGTTTGTTTAGACCTGTTTGGGTTGCGCACGAACGCAACCCATTCGTTTTATTCAATCAGTCAGAGTCGGGCGGGTCATTCAATTCATCCGGCTCACTGAGTTGCTCATCTGGGGTGGGTGTGCAGTCTCGTTCATCTGTCTGCCATATTGACTGTTCTGTTCGATCCAGTTTGGAGTGACAACTGTCCATCTGCATGGTCAAATCAAATTAAATAGAAATCCTATGATACCGCCTATTGTGTTGAGAAAGTGGATCAATAAGGACTGCTTGGATAGGTACACATCCTGCATAGTACTGCTTTTCTGTGTCGAAGAAGTGAATCAGAAAAAGTGCTGGATTTGCAGGTCACTTAGGAAAGTGTGAGAAAGTGTGACCTGGTAGGGAAGACGCACCCAGTCCCGCACTAAAGGAGGGGAGTGTGAATGGTACATGAATAACATTTGAAGTAATTGAAGTAATTTATATCAGTAGTGTTAGAACGAAAAGGGAGATAATAAATGAAAGATTATGTGGAAATAGGAAGACAAGTGTGACATTCTTTTGTAATATGGGTATCAATAGTGATATTTGAGGCGCAATACTGGAATTTTATATATTCTCAAGTAATACATTTGAAGACGCTATAGTATAGATTCTAATACAAGGTATTCAGTGCCATAACCAATGAATTATTATCCGGGGAAGTGGGTAGCGCTACCTTGGTGTCACGCCCTGGCCATAGAGAAGCTTTTATTCTCTATTTTGGTTAGGCCAGGGTGTGACTAGGGTGGGCATTCTATATTCTATGTTCAGTTTCTATGTTTTGTATTTCTGTGTTGTTTGGCCGGGTGTGGTTCTCAATCAGAGGCAGCTGTCTATCATTGTCTCTGATTGAGAACCATACTTAGGTAGCTTTTTCCCACATGGATTTTGTGGGTAGTTGTTTTCTGTTTTGTGTGTCTACACCAGATAGAACTGTTTCGTTTGTGCCGCTTTGATAATTTTTGTTCTAGTGTTCGGATATAATAAAAATCATGGACACGTACCACGCTGCACCTTGGTCCTCACCTTCTTCCACCAACAGCCGTTACAGAACTACCCACCACCAACGGACCAAGCAGTGTGGGAAAAAAGAGGAATGGACATGGGAGGACATCCTGGCTGGAAGGGATCGCCGCCCATGGGAACAGGTGGAGGCAGCCAGGAGAGCGGAGGCAGCAGGAAAAGGGAACCAGCGATTTGAGGGAACACGGCTGGCAAGGAAGCCTGAGAGGCAGCCCCAAAAACATTTTTTGGGGGGGCACACAGGGAGTGTGGCAGAGTCAGGTTGGAGACATGAGCGCACTCCCCGTGGCGAGCATGAGATTGGTCAGGCCCCGTGCTATGGGGAGATGCGCACTGTGTCTCGGCCGAGTATTCACAGGCCTGTGTGCTCGGTGCCAGCGTCCCGCATTTGCCGGGTGGCAGCTGGCATCCAGCCAGAACGGGTGGGTCCAGCTCTGCGCTCGAGACCACCAGTGCGCCTCCAAGGCCCAGTGTATACGGTGCCTCGGCCAAGGAAGAGGCCTCCTGGATGTCTCTCCAGCCCGGTGAGTCCTGTGCCTGCTCCCAGAGCCAGGTCGCCCGCCTGTCTGGAGCTGCCAGAGTTGCCCGCCTGTCCGGAGCTGCCAGAGTCGCCCGCCTGTCCGGTCCCGGGCTGCCAGAGTCGCCCGCCTGTCCGGAGCTGCCAGAGTCGCCCGCCTGTCCAGAGCTGCCCTTCAGTTCAGAGCGCCCTCCAGAATTGGTGTGTGACCACTGCAGAGGGAGAGTTGTGTGCTTCATCTGTCTTGACTGGCTCAGTTGAATGGGGATATTCACCTGATTTGTTCGGGCAGTTCAACTGACCAGTTTGTTCAGTCTGTTTGAGTTGTGACTGTGTTGCCTGATTCAGTTTGGCCGTTTGTTTGTTTAGACCTGTTTGGGTTGCGCACGAACGCAACCCATTCGTTTTATTCAATCAGTCAGAGTCGGGCGGGTCATTCAATTCATCCGGCTCACTGAGTTGCTCATCTGGGGTGGGTGTGCAGTCTCGTTCATCTGTCTGCCATATTGACTGTTCTGTTCGATCCAGTTTGGAGTGACAACTGTCCATCTGCATGGTCAAATCAAATTAAATAGAAATCCTATGATACCGCCTATTGTGTTGAGAAAGTGGATCAATAAGGACTGCTTGGATAGGTACACATCCTGCATAGTACTGCTTTTCTGTGTCGAAGAAGTGAATCAGAAAAAGTGCTGGATTTGTAGGTCACTTAGGAAAGTGTGAGAAAGTGTGACCTGGTAGGGAAGACGCACCCAGTCCCGCACTAAAGGAGGAGAGTGTGAATGGTACATGAATAACCATTGAAGTAATATGAAGTTGAAGTAATTGAAGTAATTTATATCAGTAGTGTTAGAACGAAAAGGAGATAATAAATGAAAGATTATGTGGAAATAGGAAGACAAGTGTGACATTTTTTTGTAATATGGGTATCAATAGTGATATTTGAGGCGCAATACTGGAATATTATATATTCTCAAGTAATACATTTGCAGACGCTATAGTATAGATTCTAATACAAGGTATTCAGTGCCATAACCAATGAATTATTATCCGGGGAAGTGGGTAGCGCTACCTTGGTGTCACGCCCTGGCCATAGAGAGGCTTTTATTCTCTATTTTGGTTAGGCCAGGGTGTGACTAGGGTGGGCATTCTATATTCTATGTTCAGTTTCTATGTTTTGTATTTCTGTGTTGTTTGGCCGGGTGTGGTTCTCAATCAGAGGCAGCTGTCTATCATTGTCTCTGATTGAGAACCATACTTAGGTAGCTTTTTCCCACATGGATTTTGTGGGTAGTTGTTTTCTGTTTTGTGTGTCTACACCAGATAGAACTGTTTCGTTTGTGCCGCTTTGATAATTTTTGTTCTCGTGTTCGGATATAATAAAAATCATGGACACGTACCACGCTGCACCTTGGTCCTCACCTTCTTCCACCAACAGCCGTTACAGAACTACCCACCACCAACAGACCAAGCAGTGTGGGAAAAAAAGAGGAATGGACATGGGAGGACATCCTGGCTGGAAGGGATCGCCTCCCATGGGAACAGGTGGAGGCAGCCAGGAGAGTGGAGGCAGCAGGAAAAGGGAACCAGCGATTTGAGGGAACACGGCTGGCAAGGAAGCCTGAGAGGCAGCCCCAAAAACATTTTTTGGGGGGGCACACAGGGAGTGTGGCAGAGTCAGGTTGGAGACCTGAGCGCACTCCCCGTGGCGAGCATGAGATTGGTCAGGCCCCGTGCTATGGGGAGATGCGCACTGTGTCTCGGCCGAGTATTCACAGGCCTGTGTGCTCGGTGCCAGCGTCCCGCATTTGCCGGGTGGCAGCTGGCATCCAGCCAGAACGGGTGGGTCCAGCTCTGCGCTCGAGACCACCAGTGCGCCTCCAAGGCCCAGTGTATACGGTGCCTCGGCCAAGGAAGAGGCCTCCTGGATGTCTCTCCAGCCCGGTGAGTCCTGTGCCTGCTCCCAGAGCCAGGTCGCCCGCCTGTCTGGAGCTGCCAGAGTTGCCCGCCTGTCCGGAGCTGCCAGAGTCGCCCGCCTGTCCGGAGCTGCCAGAGTCGCCCGCCTGTCCGGAGCTGCCAGAGTCGCCCGCCTGTCCAGAGCTGCCCTTCAGTTCAGAGGCGCCCTCCAGAATTGGTGTGTGACCACTGCAGAGGGAGAGTTGTGTGCTTCATCTGTCTTGACTGGCTCAGTTGAATGGGGATATTCACCTGATTTGTTCGGGCAGTTCAACTGACCAGTTTGTTCAGTCTGTTTGAGTTGTGACTGTGTTGCCTGATTCAGTTTGGCCGGATTTGTTTGTTTAGACCTGTTTGGGTTGCGCACGAACGCAACCCATTCGTTTTATTCAATCAGTCAGAGTCGGGCGGGTCATTCAATTCATCCGGCTCACTGAGTTGCTCATCTGGGGTGGGTGTGCAGTCTCGTTCATCTGTCTGCCATATTGACTGTTCTGTTCGATCCAGTTTGGAGTGACAACTGTCCATCTGCATGGTCAAATCAAATTAAATAGAAATCCTATGATACCGCCTATTGTGTTGAGAAAGTGGATCAATAAGGACTGCTTGGATAGGTACACATCCTGCATAGTACTGCTTTTCTGTGTCGAAGAAGTGAATCAGAAAAAGTGCTGGATTTGTAGGTCACTTAGGAAAGTGTGAGAAAGTGTGACCTGGTAGGGAAGACGCACCCAGTCCCGCACTAAAGGAGGAGAGTGTGAATGGTACATGAATAACCATTGAAGTAATATGAAGTTGAAGTAATTGAAGTAATTTATATCAGTAGTGTTAGAACGAAAAGGGAGATAATAAATGAAAGATTATGTGGAAATAGGAAGACAAGTGTGACATTTTTTTGTAATATGGGTATCAATAGTGATATTTGAGGCGCAATACTGGAATATTATATATTCTCAAGTAATACATTTGCAGACGCTATAGTATAGATTCTAATACAAGGTATTCAGTGCCATAACCAATGAATTATTATCCGGGGAAGTGGGTAGCGCTACCTTGGTGTCACGCCCTGGCCATAGAGAGGCTTTTATTCTCTATTTTGGTTAGGCCAGGGTGTGACTAGGGTGGGCATTCTATATTCTATGTTCAGTTTCTATGTTTTGTATTTCTGTGTTGTTTGGCCGGGTGTGGTTCTCAATCAGAGGCAGCTGTCTATCATTGTCTCTGATTGAGAACCATACTTAGGTAGCTTTTTCCCACATGGATTTTGTGGGTAGTTGTTTTCTGTTTTGTGTGTCTACACCAGATAGAACTGTTTCGTTTGTGCCGCTTTGATAATTTTTGTTCTCGTGTTCGGATATAATAAAAATCATGGACACGTACCACGCTGCACCTTGGTCCTCACCTTCTTCCACCAACAGCCGTTACAGAACTACCCACCACCAACAGACCAAGCAGTGTGGGAAAAAAAGAGGAATGGACATGGGAGGACATCCTGGCTGGAAGGGATCGCCTCCCATGGGAACAGGTGGAGGCAGCCAGGAGAGTGGAGGCAGCAGGAAAAGGGAACCAGCGATTTGAGGGAACACGGCTGGCAAGGAAGCCTGAGAGGCAGCCCCAAAAACATTTTTTTGGGGGGCACACAGGGAGTGTGGCAGAGTCAGGTTGGAGACCTGAGCGCACTCCCCGTGGTGAGCATGAGATTGGTCAGGCCCCGTGCTATGGGGTGATGCGCACGGTGTCTCGGCCGATTATTCACAGGCCGGTGTGCTCGGTGCCAGCGTCCCGCATTTGCCGGGTGGCAGCTGGCATCCAGCCAGAACGGTTGGGTCCAGCTCTGCGCTCGAGACCACCAGTGCGCCTCCAAGGCCCAGTGTATACGGTGCCTCGGCCAAGGAAGAGGCCTCCTGGATGTCTCTCCAGCCCGGTGAGTCCTGTGCCCGCCTGTCCGGAGCTGCCAGAGTCGCCCGCCTGTCCGGAGCTGCCAGAGTCGCCCGCCTGTCCGGAGCTGCCAGAGTCGCCCGCCTGTCCGGAGCTGCCAGAGTCGCCCGCCTGTCCGGAGCTGCCCTTCAGTCCAGAGGCGCCCTCCAGTCCGGGGATTTCTATGAGGGCCTTCAGTCTGGGGTCGGTGGTGAGGGTCCCCGAGGTGTTACCTAAGTGGGCCGAGCCAGAGGTGGAGCGGGGTCCACGTCCCTCACCAGATCCGCCACTGCGGAGTAATGCCCACCCAGACCCTCCCCTATAGGTTCAGGTTTTGCGGCCGGAGTCCGCACCTTTAGGGGGGAGTCCTGTCACGCCCTGGCCATAGAGAGGCTTTTATTCTCTATTTTGGTTAGGGTGGGCATTCAATGTTCAGTTTCTATGTTTTGTATTTCTTTGTTTGGCCGGGTGTGGTTCTCAGAGGCAGCTGTCTATAGTTGTCTCTGATTGAGAACCATACTTAGGTAGCTTTTTCCCACATGGGTTTTGTGGGCAGTTGTTTTGTGTGTCTACACCAGATAGAACTGTTTTGTTTGTGCCGCTTTGATCATTTTTGTTCTAGTGTTTGGTTATAATAAAAATCATGGACACGTACCACGCTGCACCTTGGTCCTCACCTTCTTCCACCAACAGCCGTTACACTTGGAAAATAGTTAATAGAATGTGTGTGATTATAGATGGGAGTGAAGAAATCTAAAACACCTTAGACACAGTAGGGAGAGGTTTGGGAATAATAACTATTCATATGTCAACAAATGACCCCATTTCTCTCTGTAATATGGTGCTAGAGGATTTTGGAGTCGCTGAAAGAAGTGCACAAGAATTCTACCAATTCGGCTCGAATATGGGAAGAATTGAGCAAACTTGATAATATTAGGCAACATTTGCCTGCTGACGGAGAATTCAAATCAAATAGAATTCAGGGAGACAATTATGACTTGGCACAATCCCATAAAACCAGAATCAAAAGCTCGATTTACCAATTTATTGATGTTAGCATTCTATCAGCGTAATCACACTAACCTCACTATTTGAGTATGGATATTGTTAAATGGGGTACCTGGTAAAATCGCTCAGGCTATTTTATTCGGATTTCAAATCACTGGTTTGGATGTACCAGAGTGCAGAATAACTGCTGAATTTACGAATGCTCAACGCCGGGTTGAATATGGTCAGTGTCAGTAAACGTCAGGGAAATAACATAATTTGAATTATAGCCAGCAGCACAGTCACCAACATTTTTTAACAAACATGTAAAGAGCCTAACCAGCTCTGCGAGGTGAGTAGAATGGAGAGTGACGATGTATTCTCTTGTGTCTGGAAGTAGCGCTAGCTAAGATAGCTAGCCAACTTTCGCCAGTTATTCTGAATGCCTGGTGGCAAGAAAAGTATTATGCATTATGAATCAGAGAGCTTGGATCAACCCTGTTCCTAAGCAGATTTTGGGGTTGAATAAACCTTGTGAGAATCAATGACAGTGGATATTAGGTAACATATTAAAATTGGCAGTATATGGTCAAGAGCACAAATTATGCTTAAAAATAGTAAACTTTTAAACTTTTAAAATAATAAACTTTATCTCGCCACATTCAAACAATCGCTAAGGGGTGTGGATTTGGGGGTTCTGGGTTGATAGTCTGTTTTGGATTTGTTATTGGCGTGAAAAGACGAAGAAACTTATATACCAAACATCGCCACATTAGTAAACTATGTGGTAGAGTAAGGTCACAAGGAATTATAGCTATGGTAAAGTACAACCAGCGAAACAAGAACATATTTGTGGGTTTCGAGAACCATTAGAATCAAGAAAACCCTAGTAGCTTTAAACTCGTATGACTTTATTTTGTTTTAATCTAAAATAGATTTATTGAATTGACAAAAGGGAGGAAGAGATACAAGTAATTAAAGAGGCCTCTCTGTGAAAAGTAGAAGTTGTTTTGACTTGAATTGAAATAAATAAATCACATGGTAACAGACTCGTGAAGGTGACAAAGGAGAGTAAGTCCATTGGAAAGTAAGAATTTCAGATTTGAATTGTTTGGATTGATAAAAAAATTGGCTGATGTATTTTCCACATTTGGGCATTACAAGTTCATCTTAAAATAACAGATGTTTAATGAGTGTGAAGCAGTGGTTATTGTTGTAAATGTAATGAGTGTTGACAGTGTGTGAATGGTAATATGTTATGTCTTTTTATAGCACTCTAATGATGCAGTATTTTCGTAATTTTAAAAGCTGAGGTTTCAATACAAGGTTAAATGATGAGTAGAGAGAGGGATTGAGCCTTGAGAATGTAAAAAAGATTAGCTGCGGGTTGAAAGTGAGCAGGCAGTGGGACATTTGAAGTAGAGGTATGAGAAACATTCTTTTACAGTTTCTGATTACTGTTGCTTGGTTTTATAGTTAGGCAACACCAGTGAATTTGAGCTGGAAGTTAATGTATTCTATTACTGAACAGTGTCCAGTAATAAAACTAGAATGAAATAAGTATTGACTATTCAGCTGGTAAGTTTAAATGAAGGTTCTACATTTGTTAAACAACAGTTTTATATTTTACTAAATTAATGCAACAGATTAAACTGATAGGATTACCGGAAAGGGGATCTGGGATTGTTTATTTTAGATGGGGTCGATTTCACTGAATGGAACACTGTATTATCTGATGTGTCTGGAGTAGGATTCTTGCTTCCAGGACTGATGGAAGTCCAGTACATTATGTATGTTAATTAAGCGAGACATAGGAGACCACGTCTCAAACTACTTTTTATTAGATGCCTGAGATCAAATGTCACTGATTCCTTAAGATGAGAAATTAATTACATTTAGAAAGTTTCTAAAACTCTTGGAATAATGTCTGTGAGTATAACAAAACTGATATAGCAGGCGAAAACCCGAAGAGAGTCCATCTGGAAATGTTTTTTTGGAGGTGACACCATTTAAAATGCCTGTCTATTGGGAAATCAATAGATATCCTCCCAGATTGCAGTTCCTAGGGCTTCCAGCAGATGTCAACAGTCTTTAGAAAGAGTTGCAGGCTTGTTTTTTGAAAAATGAGCTAGAATTTGTAGTTTTTCTAGGTGGCTCCTAGAAAAACTATCAACCATTTGGCTCTCGTGTTTGTGGCGCACGTCGGTGAGGGCCTGCACATCGTTATTTATCTCCGGTAATGAACATACTATTCTCCGTCTTAAATTGTATCGTTTATTTACATATTAGGGTACCTGAGGATTGATTAAATACGTTGTTTGGACGAAGTTTATTGGTAACTTTCAGGATTAATTTGTATACATTTTGAACGAGGGAAACCGGTGGATTACTGAGTCAAGCGCGCCAACTAAACTGACTTTTTGGGGATATAAAGAAGGACTTTATCGAACAAAAGGACCATTTGTTATGTAGCTGGGACCCAGATTGAAGATCTTCCTTTGGTTGCAAAGGTAAGTGAATTTTTTTATCGCTATTTCTGACTTTTGTGATGCCTCTGTTTGGTTGGAAAATGTTTGTAGTGCTTTTGTACACGGGGCGCTATCCTCAGATAACCGCATGGTGTGCTTTTGCTGTAAAGCCTTTTTGAAATCTGACAAAGTGGCTGGATTAACAAGAAGTTACGCTTTTAAACGATGTAAGACACTTGTATTTTGATGAATGTTTAATATTACAAATTTATACAATGTTGTAGTTGTAATTCGGATACAGCGAAAGAGAGAGTTGTTTTCGAACGATGAGGGATGAGTGCACTCCTCAAATTTATTGGCCAAGGGAGGCTCCAGAAACCTCATCTCTAAGTGTCCTCCGACAGAGAGGTTGTTTGTTAGAGAAATCACTGGATGATCGCTTTAGTCAACCATTAAGTTTATTAATTTTTTCTTCTTTTCAAGTCAATATGTTTTTAGGTTTCGTGGATCATAAGAGTGATCATTGTTCCAGAGGAAGTACTGATGTATACTGACTAATTGATTGAAAATGTTTTAGTATGTTTAACTGAAGAAGTGCATTAGGAGTAGTGACTAGTGTGTTATGGGTTATATGGAATGATATGTGTACAAATGTATCTGTAGCAGGAGGCGAAGTATTTGAGACAGAATGTTTACATAGGGCTGGTAAGTGGGATGGAACGTGACTACAGTAAAGACCTGTGGGGGCTCATAAATTAAGATAATTGTGATAGAGGAGTATCATTCCCAGAGACTGTATATTGTTACAGGAGATAGATCATAAGAGAGGGAGGACAGCTAAACTGTGCACAATATAGGGAGTTAATGAAGTTAAATTGAACATTACACATACCCAGATCATGGTGAGAGTGGTGGCATTTCAGACAATATGATAAACGTTCAAGAAACCTGTGACTCAGAGTTTTGTTAGGTTGTTAATCTCTTTCCCAATTTCTAACAGCCGGTGAACGCTTGACAGATTACATGCAGGAGTTATTCTTCCAGTTGAAGCTCGCATCCGCTACAAGACCATGGTGCTTGCCTACGGAGCTGTGAGGGGAACGGCACCTCAGTACCTCCAGGCTCTGATCAGGCCCTACACCCAAACAAGGGCACTGCGTTCATCCACCTCTGGCCTGCTCGCCTCCCTACCACTGAGGAAGTACAGTTCCCGCTCAGCCCAGTCAAAACTGTTCGCTGCTCTGGCCCCCCAATGGTGGAACAAACTCCCTCACGACGCCAGGACAGCGGAGTCAATCACCACCTTCCGGAGACACCTGAAACCCCACCTCTTTAAGGAATACCTAGGATAGGATAAAGTAATCCCTCTCAAACCCCCCTTAAAAGATTTAGATGCACTACTGTTCCACTGGATGTCATAAGGTGAATGCACCAATTTGTAAGTCGCTCTGGATAAGAGCGTCTGCTAAATGACTTAAATGTAATGTAAATGTAATTCTTACGGCAGTTGCTGTAGGGACCGTAATTGAAGGAGACTATAGGCATGGGCCATGTAAGTAGTAGCAGGTGTTATTTTAGTAGCATTGTTGGGATATCAGTTTATGAGAACTTCTACCACATGGCTTGGTAACTGGGAGACCGAAGGGAGTACAGGGGGGGCTGTTATTCAAATGTCACAAATGAGTGATCTTGTCATAAGACGAGTCTGTTGTCAGGAAATGACCCATGTGTTTCAGTGTGAAAATCCTCAGGTGAAAGCAGCACATAAGGGCGGCAGGGTAGCCTAGTGGTTAGAGCGTTGGACTAGTAACCGAAAGGTTGCAAGTTCATATCCCCGAGCTGACAAATAACAAATCTCTCGTTCTGCCCCTGACCATCCAGTTAACCCACTGTTCCTAGGCTGTCATTGAAAATAAGAATTTGTTCTTAACTGACTTGCCTGGTTAAATAAAGGTAAAATAAACAAGGGCATGGGCAGAATTCTGGAGATTGAGTGTACATCAAGATAGACCAGGCAGGGGGTGTTGGGACAGCATTGGTCTGGTCCACACACAGTACTCCTTACAGCACCTGCAGCGGTAAAGATCGTATTGTTCTCACGAGATGTGAGGTCCAGCTACATAATGGGTGAGCTTGGAGACACCATGGGAGAGGAAGTGGAGCTAAAAAGAGAGAGACTAGATTCTACTGTACATATATAATTATGCATAGCTTACTACATTCTTAAAACTTCTTCGGCTTGCAAGCGTCCCTGTTTTTCCTCCAAACATAACGATGGTCATTACGGCCAAACAGTTCTATTTTTGTTTCATCAGACCAGAGGACATCTCTCCAAAAAGTACAATCTTTGTCCCCATGTGCAGTTGCAAACTGTAGTCTGGCTTTTTTATGGCAGTTTTGGAGCAGTGGCTTCTTCCTTGCTGAAATTGTGTCGATATAAGAATTGTTTTACTGTGGATATAGATACTTTTGTACCTGTTTCCTCCAGCTTCTTCACAAGGTCACAAGGTACTGTGTCATGCACAAAGTTGATATCCTAACCGACTTGCCAAAACTGTAGTTCGTTAACAAGAAATTTGTGGAGTGGTTGAAAAACGAGTTTTAATGACTCCAAACTAAGTGTATGTAAATTTCCGACTTCAACTGTAGTTGACTGTATAACTAGATTACAACCAATTGTTCTCTGTTACGACCAAGTAGAGTAAATTCAATGTTTTTCATATAGAATGGTAAAAACTTAGTATGCTGCTTGTTATCTGATCAGATAAACAGATACGACTTTCTTGTTGCTAAAAAAACAATTGCCACCATGAAAGATGTATCTGCAATCAGTTTTACTGGGATTCAACTGAAAAAAGGTGTACTTCCACTAACACCACATTCTGAGGTGAGTCACTGAGTAGGTGTCTAGACAGCTATCATTTCTAGTATTTTCTTTCATGAATATTCAGGTAAGCTTTTATAGAAAATGGTGATGCTTAATGTTGATTATTTCAGAGAAGGACACATCCTTTTAGTTTATTTGGTTATGTCAATAAATAAATAAAAACACTGGAGAGAAGATACACTTCTGTTCTCCTAAAAAATATATTTTTTAACTGTAATCAAAATAAAATGGTGTTTTCATTAGTGGTACACAGACCTGCATGGATGTGTACTTGCATTCATCCACACTCACTATGATAATCAGAGTGGATATGCAGCAACAGAAAAAATGTACTTTCATTATATGCTGGAAAAGCTGTCATTGCACTTTTACATCACCCCCTCCAGCCAATGCTTATTGGTCTGGTAGAAGCTAAGAAAACAGGACACAATGTCCAGTGTCTACAAAGGAATGTTAAGCTTTGAGGAAATATTGACTTCTCATCTTCAGTCTGCATCGGGAATACTGCAAGTGAGGTTGAGTTGAGTTTATTTTTTATTTTTACAGGGACAGTGCACATTAATCAACGTTTCAGTAAAAGTGCCGGTTTTAGCCAGCCGGCTAATTTTCAACCGCAGTCCCTGGGCAGGTTATTAAAAACAATTACAATAGTAACATAGAACAAGCAAGACATAGCAACATAGGACAAGCAAGACATAGCATACAGACAGAGCAACATAGGACAAGCAAGACGTAGCATACAGACAGAGCAACATAGAACAAAAAGCAGCAAGACAAAATTCATAAAAGCAACAAAGTGTTTCCACACCTCACAAGCTACAGACAACAGACAACATGGAAAGCGGCAACACACAGCTAGGGATTATGTTCACAAATCTGATTGACCTTTAGCCATGTCTTCAAGCATTTTGTGAAAGTGTGATATGTGGTGCAGTTATGTGTGTCTGATGGCAGTGTATTCCAGACATGGGAAGCTCTCACAGAGGTTATGTACAGAAATCAGTTTTCTTTTTAGTGCAACGGGAGCTTAATACAAAAAAAAGATGAGAGTGAGACTGAACACATCCACATGAATAGCAGCATTTCATGCGGTTCACCCCTGGCGGGTGGGTATAATTGGTGGAACGTTCCAACACGAATCTGTTCCCAAAACTTTGTAAATAACAAGGTTGCCAACAAACAACTATTCTGCCACTAAGTATAGCGGCAGAATAAGATACTGCAGTGGGCAATTTAAATACGTTTTTCACTCACCACGTTTATTCTGAAGAATGTCTGTCCTCACTCTGGTAACCTATGGACAAACATTAAGAATATTCTACTAGGTGAGTTGATGCCTACTCGGCAGCTAGTTAGCTAGGTGAATTGATCATGCTACTTTGTTGGCAACCATGTACTTTACAAAGTTTTTGGAACAGATTCCTGTTGTAACGTTCCACAAATTATACCCAGTCCCCCTGGTTGATGTGATGACTCAGTCTGATCTGTTCTGCAGGCTCTAGTTTGGTCTAATCTTGATTACTGTCCCGTTGTGTGGTCCAGTGCTGCAAGGAAAGACCTAGTTAAGCTGCAGCTAGGCCAGAACATAGCGGCAAGTTTTGCACTTAATTATAATCAGAGGGCTGATATAAATACTATGCATGCCAGTCTCTCTTAGCTAAGAGTTGAGGAGAGACTGACTGCATCACTTCTTCTTTTATAAGAAACATGAATGTGTTGAAAATCCCATATTGTTTGCGTAGTCAACTTACACACAGCTCTGATACACACACTTATCCCACCAGACATGCCACCAGGGGTCTTTTCACAGTCCCCAAATCCAGAACAAATTCAAGAAAGCGTACAGTATTATATACAGTAGATCCATTATTGCATGGAACTTCCTTCCATCTCATATTGCTCGAATAAACAGCAAACCTGGTTTCAAAAAGCAGATAAAGCAACACCTCACGGCACAACGCCTCTTCCCTATTTGACCTCGATAGTTTGTGTGTATGCATTGATATGTAGGTTACATGTGCCTGTAAAAACCAAATGTTTGTAGTTCTGTCCTTGTCTATTGATGGTCTGTATTATGCCATTCTGTTTCATGTTTTGTGTTGGACCCCAGGAGGAGCAGCTGCTGCTTTTGCAACAGCTAATGGGGATCCTAATAAAACACCAAATACCACAGGTGATCCCAGAAGCCATTGCAGTAGCAAGATAATGTGGTGATGGGACTATGCCAGAAATACCAACAATTCCTCACTCCACAGAACACAATGCATTATGAATGAACAGTCTACACCAGCTCTCCGGAAAGATCAACACTCTCCTCCTCTGGCTTCTAGTTACTGTAGATGCCTCATTTCGAAAATACAAAATAAACCAACAGCAAACAAGCGCAGGTCGAGTTCCTGAGATTAGAGGGGTAAACGACAGCTGCAGAAATCTGTTTGTGTTGTGTTCTCTTGCTTTGCAATCCAATTTAAATATATTAAGGCAACCCTTTACCATAGCTCACACAAAAACCGTGGCTGAAGTTGAGCACTCACTCAGTGCTGTGTGTCATTTAAAATGTTCCAGTGGGCATAGTGTCACGAATCCCGTTTCCTGAGTCTGTTTTTTGCCTGTGTTCTGTCCTGGAGTGTTTTTTCCGGCGTCCTGGAACGCACCCTGTCTGGTTGCCGGGCAATGTAGCCAGTTGGGAGTTCTGATTACCCGCACCTGTATCCCATCAGCTATCTGCACACCTGGTCCTGATCATCATCTCTCCTCTTCATAAGCCCGGACCTGACATCCATTCCCTGCTGGATCGTTAGCCATGAACAGTATGTTGTGCCATAGTATCAGCCTCAAGTTGGATAGAATTTGTTTTGTTGTTTTTTACGTATTGCTTGCCTTAAACTTACCTCCGTTTGTTCTGTCTTCAGTTACTCACCCGGATCATTT